>NC_142928.1:122154289-122169289 GCF_046866305.1 Octopus bimaculoides | reverse complement strand
AGGAAGCATCTGCATAATACAGCAGATGATTCTCAGCTTAATATCTCATCACTGTGCCATCTCCAAAATAGTAACTAAACTGCACACAACAAGAATTAAAAAAAAAAAAGACTTGTTTCTCAACCACTTCGTTTCGGCTTACATCCCAGTGTGGCAACTTATGTAGGTGTTTTCTACTATAGCCTTATGAGTGTATTTGGTAAAGTGAAAGAGGCTTGTTGTGTGTGTGTGTGTGTGTGTGCGTATGGACCAAAACAGTTTGATTCAAATTCTGTGGTACTTAAAGTTTCAAGTGTCTGTTTTGATACATGTACCTCCCAATAAACATGTTGAGTGCCCTTCTTTCATTTGTCCACTCAAAGTTAATAAATGTTTATTATCAACAACAAATCAATCATTATTATCCCTTACAGTTGTTTCAATTAATACTCTGTGGATTAATCAAATATTAAATTCATATGCCCTAACCATAATATCTTCAGAGGGAAAAAAATATACCCTAAGACATTTTATATGTGTTTATGGATTCATTATGGAAGACTGCTATAATTAATCCATAAACAAACATAAAAAACATCTGAGGGTATATATTTTTTTCCTTCTGAAGATATTACGCTTGGGGCATATGAATTTAATATTTCATTAATTCACTGAGAATTCATCGAAACAGCTGTAAGTGATAATAATGATTGATTTGTTGTTAATAATAAACATTTATTAACTTCACAATGTCCATTTTCTTTTTCAGCCCTTGGATGACACCATCCCTTCATGAGGCTACATAACATCTAATCGAATTTTATGTGTGTGTGTGTGTGTGTGTGTGCGCGTGTGTATTTGATTTTAGAAATGTTGAATGTGTATCATATTATACAGACAAGAATTATTTCAAATGCAGTATAGCTGTGAAAACAGCAGAAAAATTGGATATTATTACCCTTGCAAGATGGAAAAAAGTTGTCAACAAACAGCCACAAGACTGGAACCTTAGGAACATTGTAACCTCACAAGAGGGCAACAAAAATCAAGTTGGAGCTATGAGGGAGGGGACAGAGTGTTTCAAGGAGTTTCTTAAAGTGTTTCTCAGAAATAAAATATTCAAACTAATTTAAACACATTTTCAAACAAAAAAATTTGTTAGGATTAGAATATGAAAAGCATGCTATCAGTTCTCAGAAATATGATTGATGATACTGCTAGCTTCATTACAATCATTTAAATAATCTGTTGTTTCTTTGGGGTTATTATTATAGTGGTTAGAGCAGGGAAGGGGACTTTTTAGTATGGTGGGCAAAAATTTCCTAAGAAAAATGTCCGTGGACAGATCACAGATTCTAACTCTATATCTGTGTAAATCTTGTATATGTATAATCTGATATACATTAATAAAGATAAGTTTAACACATAACACCTTCATTAATGCCACCACTGAATTTAGGACACTTATATTACTTATGATGTAT
This sequence comes from Octopus bimaculoides, assembly GCF_046866305.1. Lineage (NCBI taxonomy): Eukaryota > Metazoa > Mollusca > Cephalopoda > Octopoda > Octopodidae > Octopus > Octopus bimaculoides. Next base: position 122,167,826 of record NC_142928.1, on the reverse strand, counting down.
TCTATTTTTTTCAGCTGAAGTGTAGTTTGGTCTCAAGTGTGTGGTATAAACCTAGCAATATGTGTTTTATAGTGAAAACAAAATTTCCATTCAAATGGCAATTACCGGACAATTTCTGACCATTTTAAGTCGTTGTGGAAATGCAACCTGTGTCACAAATAGGTATACGAATATTGTATAAATTTTGATTGGAAAATTTACTATATTTTGTACATATGAGTATATCAGCCTGCAGGCACAATAAAAAGATATCGCGGGCGCAATTGCGCCCACAGACAGGGATGTCCCCACCCCTGAGTTAGAGTGTTACACTCACAATCTAGCGACCATGATTTCAATTTCTAGACCTGGTGGTGTGTTGTGTTCTTGAGTAAAACACTTCATCTCATGCTACTCTGAAATCACTTCGACACTTGAGGCGTGGCACACAGTGCGCCTGTTCCCACAACATCGATTTGCTGCAGAGAGTGAGTTATTGTGCAGCACAAACATTTGATCACTATAAACAAATCCTTTGTGCAGGACACTTGGCAAAAGTTGGATGCTCATACATTGTCTTCACCAGTACAGTCCATCATTATCAAGGTGGCAAGCTGGCAGAATTATTAGCACACCAGGAGAAATGCTTGGCAGTATTTCATGTCTTCATGTTCCAAATTCAATTCCACCAAGGTCAACTTTGCCTTTCATCTTTTTGGGGTCAATAAAGTACCAATGAAACACTGGGATCGATGTAATTGACTAGTTCCCTCTCACCAAATTTCAGGCCTCATGCCTTTAGTAGAAAGGATTATTATTATTATTATTATTATTACCATTATTGAGTGAGAGAGCAGCACACACCATCAAAGTGACACTGGGTACAAATATATAAAGCTCAATATACCCATCATAACTACTCATCTGATAAGGGTACACCAGGCACGTGCATCACAACCATATGTATGTGTGTGACATGGTGACCTCATATCAAGATAAACAGGTGGGACCCAGTTAGAATTTTCTTCAAGTTGAATAGTGCATCCCACTCAAAATGTCCCTGAATAAGGGTTGTTTAAGGACAATGAATGAAACATCTATGTTTTCAGAGGTGAATTATTCAAACCCCAAAGGTCTCCTCTCAACACATGCCTATGATGCTCCCTCACTACTCTTGGTCATGATCAAAGATGCACATATCGTCAGCCACCAAGGGACATGCTCGACTGCTTTAGGTCAAACAACTGACCAACAAATTTGTAGTACTGAGCAGAATATCTGCTGTAGCCCATCTTTTATACCAAAACAAACCATGTACATGATAACATTTCCAATCAGTTAAGACCAGAAGCCATGAGAGCCACTGCCTGGTATTGCATCATACAAAAGATGAGAAGAGGGCATTTGTAAACACCATTTGATGACAGGTGAGGCTGAGCCATAAAAGGATCAGAACCAGTGGTATAGATCACAAGTATACTTAATCAGGGCTTACACAGAAATTAGCAATGACAACAGCCCACTTTCATTCACAAGACTGGAATCATACTGAAGCTATTATAGAAGGCACTCACCCAAAAATTTCAGTGGGACTGAAACTTGGACCTCATGAACTTAGCCATTTGGTCATGCTTATTCCCACAATGGGTTCTGAATTAGGTACAAGGCCATTAATTTTGTGAAGAGGGATTTAGTCAATACCATTGACCCTGGCACTGGACTGGTACTACATTTTATCAACCACAAAAGTATGAAAAACAAAAATGATCTTGGCTGAATTTGATCCAAGAATATAAAGAGCCAGAAGAAATGCTACAAGGCATTTTTTCTTATATGCTAACAAGTCTGCCAGCCCACCTTTCCACCCGCATGCTTGTACTTATAATGAACATTATATAGAATAAATAATATGATAAAAACTTTGAAGACAATAAATGTTTTGTTGTTATACAACATAGCAAACGATTAAACTGTATATGTGCTGTGAAATAAACATATGTTCTTAATGATTCTCACAAAATTGCTCTGAAGAGTATACACATAAAATTAAATTCAAATGATTCATTTAGAATAGTGTGGAATTACAAGATTTAAAGTAGAAGAAGCATTTCACCTATGCTAACATCAATGAAAATAAAATGTAAAATATTGATTTCTTACAAATGCACAAATCACAAAAATCAATATGACCAGTGTTTATCTCCAGTTTCCATGGGGTTAAACAAATGGGGTAAAATTCTCCCCCACTGTATAAGATTGATGCTGGCCTAACCATAGGGAGTTTTCCATCCACAGAAATCACACCCTACATTGCAAGCAGCTAACATATCACTTTTCAGTTCTACAATACTGTCACTGCCTTATAGCAATGAACTATATCATCCCAAGGTATCTACTTAAATGTAGGTACGCTCAGCCAGCCATAACTAAGTTTTTGTGCTATAGACATAGCAAGATACCAGTCACAAGACAGAAACTGCTGGTTTCTCCAGACTAACTAGCTGTACAGTAGTACAGAGTGTTCAGGCTAAATTTGACAATTTTTTTCTCCTTCTTTCAGGTACAGCTTGATATACTGGTGAACAATCAAAGGCATTGGAGAGAATAAGGATTAAAGTTGTAGTTCAGTAAAAGTTAGCTGACATTGAGAACTTGAAGCTATCTAAATATGAGTAAAGAGTTAGCTGTATCATGACGATTTGCATCAGGTACCAAAATGCTGACATCATAACTGCTGCTCAATAAAGGCAGTAAGATGCAACATGGACATCATGAAAACCAAGTTCCCACCAAACTGTGATGGTTTTGGGATGTGTCTCAAGTGAGGGTGATGTCATGCCATGCCACATCTTTAAATAGAGCTTTAGATTCAATTCAAATGGCTATGTGAAGCTAGAAGAGAGTGGTCAATCCCTGACAGGAGATGGTTGCTGCTGGAAGGCAATATGCATGGCAGCAGGATTCAGCTCTTTGCAATACCTCCAGAGAGAGTCAGAAGTGGTTGTCAGAGAATTTCTATGACTTCACCAAACCCAGTTTCTTACTTAATCTCCAGCCCTAATTTCTCCAACTGTAATCCCCTGCAACACCAAGCTGAGCTGGTGGCCAAAATCAAGGTGTTCAAAGATCTTCCCAAAGACACAATGAGTGCATGCACCAGGTTCCAGAGCCATCTTCAAACCGTAGCGGAAGCTGACGGCAGCTACTTTGAGTAAACAGTTATCTCCCAGCCATAATCTAAATTATATATTTTTGATTTTTTTTAAGTACTTTTATTTTTGGCTGGGCCATTGTGTTTTATTTTCCTTTTATGCAAACTGTCAAATTTTATCCTGAACACCCAGTACATTACTGAACACTTTATTATTATCAAAAGGAAGAAATGATTGTGTCTATGATGTTCATGCTTTGCTGAAACACATTAGCAATGTAACTGAAGTGAAATGGCTTTCACCTCTACTTTATAATGCAGACAAAAACTGAATCACCATTTAGGTGGGTATCTACAGAAAAATACCATGGTTTGATGTTCCATAACTTTAAGTGCAGCTTAACAGACATTATCTCTGCCCCAGATATGCAAAGAAGTATTGCAAATCTTCTTCAAAGATTCTCTAAATCCACCCAACTGCAATAACAACAAAAATATTACAGTTAAAATATATTCAATAATAGCAATTCATCATTTTGGGAAAAAAAAAGTCTTTTTAAACCATGAATGGCAAAATATGAATAAAAATAACGATATAGCAACTCAAAAAATTACAAAGCTCATGAAAATATTGCTAAATTTCAATAAAGATTACTTCAATAAAATTTATGCATTTAAATAACCAACCAGAATATGTGTACATGTGTCTATATGTAACTATACATGTGTATAGAAATATGTGAGTGTGTGTGTATGCATTTGTCTGCTTGTGTAAATATATATATTCAAATTCATATATGTACATTTAAATACATATACGTACATACATGTATTTAATATATATGTATATACACATGAATATGTGTATGTGTATATTTTTATGTATGCATGCGCATATAAATATATATGTAATATACATACATACATGTAAATATATGTATATGTATGTTTTAATGTATGCATGTATGTGTGTATGTATATATATATATATATATATATATATATACACACATATTGGGTTAACCAAAAAGTCCATTTGTTTTTGTCAACGCTTATAGTTCAAGCACTCTAATAAGTGTGTCCTTTGTGTAGGCACAGTCATTAGATACTTGACACTTCAACATAGTTCAACTTGAACTTACAATGAAGGGATATATTATGTGTGCTTGGGATCACCCTGAAACTGAGGAACCAAAACAAACACTATCAACACCTCATGCTTTTTTTTTCATTAAAAAAAAAAAATTAAGAAAGCAGCAGGAATCTACAAGAACATATGAACTGTTTATGGAGAGTATGTTGTTTCAGAAGTTGTATACCTGAAGTGGTTTCCAATCTCTCGATTTGGAAATTTTCTAACTCAAGAGACATCTTGATCTTGTTGACCAACTGAGATTAACAGCAACAAAATGAAGGAGTTAACTGACACCAACACCCTCATATACAAAGAGGTATATCAGCCAGTGTGTGTGTGTATGTCTTTCTCTCTCTATTTACTTGTCTTGACATCACATGACAATTGTACACAAGCAGTATCATTCAATTCCAGTCTTCCATGAAAATACATCAGGCCAAGGAGATATCGCATTCTTTGGGGGCAAATGAGTGTTGGTGACAGCAACAACATCCAGCTGTACAAAATCTACCTTAACAAATTCCATCTAACTCATACAGATATCGAAAAGTGGAAATCAAAACAATGATTATATATATATATATATATATATATATATATATATATGTATATACACACACGCACACACACACACACACACACACACATATATACATGCACAATATATTTAGATCCAAGCATGGCTGCGTGGTTGAGCAGTTCCCTTTCCAGTGTCTTCTATGATAAACCTAGGCCATCCAGAGACTTGTAAGTAAATTTGGTAGATAGAAACTGAAAGAAGCTTGTTGTGTAAATATGTATGTGTGCATGTATATATATATCATCATCATCATTTAACGTCCGTTTTCCATGCTAGCATGGGTTGGACTGTTTGACCGGGGTCTGGGAAGCCAGAAAGCTGCACCAGGCTCCAGTCTATGCACACATACATATATATATATGGTGGTTGTCCACCTCATGTATCTACACCTTAGAACCATCATGGCATCTGATGGCTTTTTGAACTAGACAATGTTCTAAAAAGACAATCACATAGATTGTATATCCGATTTAGACCACCAAGAGCTGCAGATAAGTTCTGATTTTTGTGGATCTTAAAAGGTCTTTTGAGGCCTACATTAGATTTGCAAACCTTCTGGTATACATTGCATTCAAACGTGTGTACAGACATATAGGTAGAATAGTTGGTGGAGGTTCGTTTTCCATGGGTTTGCAAATGAGAATTGAGCCCAGCAAAAGAAAGGCATAGTCTGTCACAAACTGTGCATACAAAAAGGTCATTGTGATTCATATTCTTCCTTAAATCTCTTTTGAGTCTTGCATGCAATTATCCTGACCTCTTCAAACACTTTCGCTCCACTCCACACTTTTGTTTGCCATCCAGCCCAATCCAAAGCAAGAGTTTCTATGCCCTCTGGATCCATTCCAGGTGACTTCATAGTAGTCCTTATGCAGTCCTTAAACCTTTTTTTAGGTTTACGACGATAGTGCTTCCCCTCTGCAAGCTCACCATAAAAAAGCTGTTTCGGCATGCATCCATCCTTCAAACAATATGGCCACACCATCTCATTTGGTTTCTCTTAATCATAGCTTTAATTGAGGTGATGCCTGGAGATGCAAGAACATCTGTGTTTGGAATTTTAAAAATCCATTTAATGTTTAAAATGCGATGAAGGCATTTTTGGTGGAATTGTTCTAACAATTTAAAATGTCTTTCATAACATATCCATGTTTCACAGGAATACAACAGGGATGGTAACACAAATGATTTGTAAAGAGCCAACTTTGTATTGTTATTTATATGTCACTGGCACCAAACGCATGACTCCAAGCCACCAAATGCTTTTGCTGCCCTTTGAATTCACAGATGTATTTCTGTAACAAGATTTCCATCATTTTGTACAGAGTTTCTAAGGTAGATGAATGAATCAACAACCTCAAGTAACTTAACCTTAACAATAATTTTAGTGGGTGGTTACAAACAGCACCACATGCAGGTTGATACATTACAACTGTTTTTTTCAAGTTGATGGTCAAACCAAAATCATCACAAGCTGAGTCAAATGCAGATACAAGAGATTGCAGACCTGTTTCAGAATAACTGACAAGATTGCAATCATCAGCATATAAAAGTTCCCTAATGAGTAAAGTAAAAAACCTTCGTTTTGAAGTTCAGTCTGGTCAGATTAAAAACATTCCCTGTTGTTCGATATTTTATGTAAATACTCTCTTCAGAGTTTTGGAAAGCATGTGGCAACACAACAGCAAAGTATATTGCAAAGAGGGTGGGTACATCAATGTCTCCTTGCTTTACTCCATTTTCCACAGCAAAAGATTCAGACAATTGTTCAAAAGTATTGCCATCATGCAAGCAATGTCATTCAATTCCAGTCTTCAATGAAAACATATCAGGCCAAGGAGATATTACCTTCTTAGTAAGCAAACGAGTGTTGGTGACAGCAACAACATCCAACTGAACAAGGTCTGCCTTAGCAAATTCCATCTAACTCATGCAGATATTGAACAGTGAACATTAAAACCATGATGCTTATATATATATATATATATATATATATATATATATATATATATATATACATACATACATACATACATACATACATACATACATACATATAGACACATGCACACTCAGTCACGCACACACACACACACACACACATATATATATACATGCACAAGCATGGCTGCATAGTTGAGCAGTTCCCTTCCCAATCATGCAGATTCAGTGGCTTCTATAATAAACCCAGGCCATCCAGAGACTTGTAAGTAAATTTGGTAGATAGAAAACAAAGGGAGCCTGTAGAGTAAATATGTAAGTGCGCATATATATATACACATATAAAGATATGTAACTGTTATCCTGATGAACAGGTCGTTGTCGGATTATACCTTGCTTTAATTGAACTACGGTAGTGAACTCCTGAAATGGCCAAAGAGTTGAAATCGATTTTTCTGGAATCCCTCCTATGTAAAAATGCTTGTTTTTCAGTTTGAATTACGGAAAAATTTGGATAAGTACTGTTTTCACTTTGCTAAAGATTTTCTACTATTTGAAAATAATATGTATTCTTGTTTTTATACTATTCATTTGGTTCTTTATAGATTATTTTAATAGATAACTTATTTAACACTATATTATTTAGAAGTTATAGTTTCATTTCAACATAATATTAGAACTTCGATTGAAATAGTGTTGATATATTTTCGATTATTTTTGATTAATATTATTTGATTAATTATTAATCTTTATAGTTTATAATATCGTTAAAGTTTTTTTTAAATCAAAACTTTGTATATATATATAAAGTTTAACCTTTTATTCTTAATAATTTTTTCTTTCCTAATTTTTTCATTCATAATTTTTTCCATTCATAATTTTTTCATTCATATTTTTTATTATTACGTTTGTAGAAATAAATATAATCTTGTATTTTTCTATTATTCAATTGATCTTTAATCATAATTAAATAAACGTCTTTAGCTTTAAATAGTATAGCTTTAACTATTACACTGGTTAAATATGTACTAATTTTATCTTCATTATTATTTTAAACTTAAACTTCGTTCAACTTGTATTTAAAACAATGATAATTTAAAACAATGATAATTTAGGTAAGATGTTTTTTGTATATAATATACATGTTATTATTATGGATGAAGGGATGATTATTGAATGGTTATTATTTTGATATTATGATATTTTTTAAATAATTTTTCTATCTTTATATAATAAGTATTTCATATTAATTCATTTGGTACTTATTGTTGGTTGAGATATATATCTAATTATTGTTCTACTTACGATCTGACGAGTAGCTATATTTTTGAATAGAACTTATTTTCGATAATTTCAATTGATTTTAATCGATTTAAATTTCTTTTCTATTTGAAAATTGGTTATGAAACACGTGTAATCTTTTTATTATATTTATCTTATGATATTTACTTTACTTTATATTATACTCATTTATTGTGCTTTTAATTATTAATTTTTCTATATGTGATAGTGGATTTTCATCGATGAGTTCTTGAAAATTGGTTATTTTCCCTAAAACTATATATATTTTATATATACTTTATCTATAAGGCTCAATTTAATTTTAATTTTTTATAAATTGATTTTAATTGAGTTTTTTACCTGTAATTTTGGATTTTGTCCCTAATAATATTATTATATGTATATATATATATATATATATATATATATATATATATACACACACACATATATACACAAATATATACACACACATATACATATATGTGTATAAACACATATAAATGTATACACACATATACATATCCATACACATACACAAACATTCACACACACACATATATATATATATATACACACTCATATGCATAATATACTTCATAATGCTTATGTATATACACAAAAAATGATTGTGTGCGTGTGCGTATGTGTGCGTGCGCGTGTGTGTGTGTATGTGCATGTACACAGGTATCAACCCCAGAACAATCTGAACACAGAACACAACAATTCACAATGAAATACTGTGAGCATATACTTCAACACTTCCTACTGTCAATTCTCCGCACCCCCACCAAAAAAGACAATCAATATTATCTTCTCATAGACACATTCTTATTTTGTACCATACAAGCTCTACATTAATTTTGGGTGATATTTAAAATTAGTTTATTTGTCAGTGGTGAGTAAGAATGGATCATAAGCAAGTAAAACTAAACAAAAAGTGCACTTGAATTAAACAAATTAAATTCACATGACATTAGTTTAGATACGAAACCTAAATTCATAAATTAACACATAACTACTCTTAAGTTGAAAATATTGATTTCTAAGACACGATGTCTTGGAGATATATATAAATATATATATATATATATATATATATATACATATACATGCACACACACACATACATATAAGAGTACATATATACATACACACACACACACACACACACACATATATATTATATACATATCATCATCATCATCATCGTTTAACGTCCGCTTTCCATGCTAGCATGGGTTGGACGATTTGACTGAGGACTGGTGAAATCGGATGGCAACACCAGGCTCCAATCTAAATTTGGCAGAGTTTCTACAGCTGGATGCCCTTCCTAACGCCAACCACTCAGAGAGTGTAGTATATACATATACATCATCATCATCGTTTAACGTCCGCTTTCCATGCTAGCATGGGTTGGACGATTTGACTGAGGACTGGTGAAACCGGATGGCAACACCAGGCTCCAGTCTGATTTGGCAGAGTTTCTACAGCTGGATGCCCTTCCTAACGCCAACCACTCAGAGAGTGTAGTGGGTGCTTTTACGTGTCACCCGCACGAAAACGGCCACGCTCGAAATGGTGTCTTTTATGTGCCACCCGCACAAGCCAGTCCAGGGGCACTGGCAACGATCTCGCTCGAAAATCCTACAGGAGCCAGTCAGGCGGTACTGGCAACGGCCACGCTCAAAATGGTGCATCTCATGTGCCACCCGCACAAGAACCAGTCCAGGGGCACTGGCAACGATCTTACTTGGCTTGCCGGGTCTTCTCACGCACAGCCCATTTCCAAAGGTCTCGGTCCGTAGTCATCGCCTCGGTGAGGCCCAATGTACGAAGGTCTTGCCTCACCACCTCAGCCCAGGTCTTCCTGGGCCTACCTCTTCCACGGGTTCCCTCAACTGTTAGGGTGTGGCACTTTTTCACGCAGCTATCCTCCTCCATTCTCACCACATGTCCATACCAGCGCAATCGTCTCTCTTGCACGCCACAACTGATGCTTCTAATGTTCAGCTTTTCTCTCAAGATACTTACACTCTGACGGGTATTCACATTGACATTACACATCCAACGGAGCATACTGGCTTCATTCCTTGCGAGCTTACGTATGTCCTCAGCAGTTACAGCCCATGTTTCACTGCCATGTAGCATGGTTGTTCGTACGCATGCGTCATACAGTCTGCCTTTTACTCTGAGTGAGAGTCCCTTTGTCGCCAGCAGGGGTAAGAGCTCTCTAAACTTTGCCCAGGCTATTCTTATTCTAGCAGCTACACTTTCAGCGCACCCACCCCCACTACTAACTTGGTCGCCCAGATAGCGGAAGCTATCGACTACCTCTAGTTTTTCACCCTGGAATGAGATAGAAGTTGTTTCCTGTTTGTTTGCAGTCTTTATTGCACCTGAACATCTGCCACAAACAAAAACTAACTTGCTAGTTAACCTGCCTTTGATGTTGCTGCACCTCTTATGTGTCCATAGCTTGCACCGGGTACATCTTATAGAGTTACTACCTACTCCTTTTCTACATACTGAGCAGGGCCATCTACCTGAAGGGGTTTGTGTTTTATCTACCTTCCTACTTATTAGGATTTTGGTTTTAGCTAGGTTGACTCTAAGGCCCTTCAATTCTAGACCTTGCTTCCACACCTGAAACTTCTCCTCTAGTTCTGATAGTGACTCCGCAATTAGGGCAAGGTCATCAGCATAGAGGAGCTCCCAGGGGCAACCTGTCTTGAACTCCTCTGTGATTGCCTGGAGGACTATGGTAAATAATAGGGGGCTGAGGACGGAACCTTGGTGGACCCCTACCTCTACCCGGAATTCATTGCTGTACTCATTTCCAACCCTCACCTTACTGGCAGCATCTCTGTACATGGCTCGCACAGCTCTCACTAACCATTCTTCTATCCCAAGTTTCCTCATTGACCACCAGATAAGGGATCGGGGGACCCTGTCAAAGGCTTTCTCCATGTCAACGAAAGCCAGGTACAGAGGTTTATCCTTAGCTAGGTATTTCTCCTGCAACTGTCTCACTAGAAATAAGGCATCAGTAGTGCTTTTACCTGGCACGAACCCAAACTGCATCTCATCTAAATTGATTCGCTCCCTAATTAGTTGGGCTATGACCCTCTCTGTAACTTTCATAACCTGATCTAACAGCTTGATGCCTCTGTAATTATTTGTATCTAAAGCGTCCCCTTTACCTTTGTAGCAGTTGACTATGATGCTGCTACACCAGTCATAGGGTATGACTCCTTCGTGTATCACCTGGTTCGTAATACGGGTGACTAGGCTATAGCCAACACTGCCAGATATTTTGAGCATCTCTGCAGTGATTCCTGATGGGCCGGGGGCTTTCCCGGTCTTCATACTCTTAATTGCTTTATCTACCCTGGTACTATCAACTCGGATAGCTGGTCCCTCTATTGGGTCGACATAAGGCAGGCTCTCTTTCTCCCATTCATTCTCTTTATTAAGCAATCTATCGTAGTGGCATCTCCAGACCTCTTTCTTTGCATCCTCATTTAATGCAAGCGTACCATCATCCATGCGAACACATTTCTCTCCTACAACATCACTATTCTCTCTCCTACACTGTCTTGCAACACGAAATACCTCGAGTCTTTGGTCCTCACGGCGCAGAACATTGGCAAATCTTTCCTTATCTGCTTCCCCTCTGGCTAAATAAACCTGCCGCCTAGCCTCCCTTCTGGCACATTGGTACAATTCCCTGCTACCACCGTTCTTCCAGTCCTTCCAAGCCTGTTTCTTTTGTCTAATAGCCCTGTCTACCTCCTTGTTCCACCACCACGTTACTCTGGGTTGGGAGGGGACCTTACACCACCCACAAATCTGGTCGGTGGCTTTCAACAGGTTGTCCCGCAGAAATCTCCAATTGTCTTCTCCGTTGTATGATGCTATATCCCCTTCTATTTCGTTAAATGCTTCAAGTAACTTGTCTCTAAGTCTCTGTCCGTTTGCAGGGTCTTTAAGCTTCCACACCCTTCTTCTCCAAGCCTGTCTAATTCTGGGCACCCATTTTGCCTTGATCCCAAAGTCGCTAACTACTAATCTATGTTGTGGGGTACATTCTTCGCCAGGGTAGGTTTTGGCATTTATAAGCCGCCCTCTTTCCCTATTTCTGGCGAGGATGTAGTCGATTTGGCTAGAGTGTCTGCCGGAGCGGTAGGTGACTAGGTGACTGGCAGGTTTCCTGAAGTTGGTATTGCAGACCATAAGATTGGTTGCATCACAGAACTCCAGCAGTCTGGTTCCCTCCTCGTTGCGGGAACCGAAGCCATAGCCTCCATGTATGCCATGGAAGCCCCCAGCACGACGTCCGACATGACCGTTGAAGTCTCCAGCCACAAAGAGAAGGTCCCTGTCACTCGTCGACGAGGTAGTTTGCAAGAGGGTGTCATAGAATTGGTCTTTCAGACCATCTGGTAGCCCAGGTTGAGGTGCATAGGCTGAGATGACAGTAGCTAATCTATGATGAAGCACTAGTCTGATCTTAAGTACTCTGTCACTTACTCTAACGACCTCGATTACCTTATCCACCCATTTCTCCGCTAGAAGTATTCCTACGCCCCCGACCCCGTCAGTGTTCCCTGCCCAGAAAATCTTGTACCTGTGTTCTTTGCCTGTGAGGAACCTTGCAGAACCTCCTCTCCATCTTACTTCCTGGATGCAGCACATATCTACGCATCTCCGTTCAAGCATCTCAACAATTTCACCAGATCTACCTTTCAGCGTGCCGACGTTGAGAGTGCCAATCCTAACAGTATGGGTGTTGGGGGTGTGGGCCTGTAGCCTGGGAAGGGGAAAAGCAGTGTCGTGTACCTGAAAAGAAAACTTGCAATTGGAAGAATTCATAAGCAAAACAGTACCTACAACCTGCAAACATTTCTCAACCTTAATGCGCTACCCAAAGGTAGGGGAGAGGATGGCCAAGGCCACTAGATGGGTTCCAGGAGACAGCCGAGGTTGACAGGATGACAGAGGAATGAACTTCCGGTGGAGGGGGCGGGATGACAGAGGAATGAACTTCCGGTGGAGGGGGTGGGATGACAGAGAAATGAACTTCCGGTGGAGGGGGTGGGATGACAGAGGAATGAACTTCCGGTGGAGGGGGTGGGATGACAGAGGAATGAACTTCCGGTGGAGGGGGTGGGAGGGCGGGTTACCGCCAGCGAGTAGATAGGGCTCTTAATTGTAGATTTTAAATATTTGAGAGACAACAATGCATAAATCGTAATTTTTAAAAGAGCAATGAATTCTGGGTGATTAGAATATAACGTAGCATGAATTTAGGAAGCTTAGAAAATGAATAAGCATGAATTTAAGACAACAACTGAATTCAATTGAATTTCATGGAGAGAAACAAGATAAATAATAGGGGGCAAACTAAAGCGCGAAGGTATTATGAGATGTTTGAGGCCGTAAATAAATAAAAAAATCTCTATCTTAT
>NC_142928.1:122139289-122149289 GCF_046866305.1 Octopus bimaculoides | reverse complement strand
TCATCCATTCTCACCACATGTCCATACCAGCGCAATCGTCTCTCTTGCACACCACAACTGATGCTTCTAATGTTCAGCTTTTCTCTCAAGATACTTACACTCTGACGGGTATTCACACTGAAATTACACATCCAACGGAGCATACTGGCTTCATTCCTTGCGAGCTTACGTATGTCCTCAGCAGTTACAGCCCATGTTTCACTGCCATGTAGCATGGCTGTTCGTACACATGCGTCATACAGTCTGCCTTTTACTCTGAGTGAGAATCCTTTTGTCGCCAGCAGGGGTAAGAGCTCTCTAAACTTTGCCCAGGCTATTCTTATTCTAGCAGCTACACTTTCAGCGCACCCACCCCCACTACTAACTTGGTCATCCAGATTGCGGAAGCTATCGACTACCTCTAGTTTTTCACCCTGGAATGAGATAGGAGTTGTTTCTTGTTTGTTTACAGCCTTTATTGCACCTGAACATCTGCCACATACAAAAACTAACTTCCTGGTTAACCTGCTTTTGATATTGCTGCACCTCTTATGTGTCCATAGCTTGCACCGGGTACATCTTATAGAGTTACTACCCACTCCTTTTCTACAGATCGAGCAGGGCCATCTACCCGAAGGGGTTTGTGTTTTATCTACCTTCCTACTTATTAGGATTTTGGTTTTAGCTAGGTTGACTCTAAGGCCCTTCGATTCTAGTCCTTGCTTCCACACCTGAAACTTCTCCTCTATTTCTGATAGTGACTCCGCAATTAGTGCAAGGTCATCAGTATAGAGGAGCTCCCAGGGGCAACCTGTCTTGAACTCCTCTGTGATCGCCTGGAGGACTATGATAAATAGGAGGGGGCTGAGGACGGAACCTTGGTGGACCCCTACTTCTACCCGGAATTCATTGCTGTACTCATTTCCAATCCTCACCTTACTGGCAGCATCTCTGTACATGGCTCGCACAGCTCTCACTAACCATTCTTCTATCCCAAGTTTCCTCATTGACCACCAGATAAGGGATCGGGGGACCTTGTCAAAGGCTTTCTCCATGTCAACGAAAGCCAGGTACAGAGGTTTATCCTTGGCTAGGTATTTCTCCTGCAGCTGTCTTACTAGAAATATGGCATCAGTAGTGCTTTTACCTGGCACGAACCCAAACTGCATCTCATCTAAATTCATTCGCTCCCTAATTAGTTGGGCTATGACCCTCTCCGTAACTTTCATAACCTGATCTAACAGCTTGATGCCTCTGTAATTATTTGTATCTAAAGCGTCACCTTTACCTTTGTAGCAGTTGACTATGGTGCTGCTACACCAGTCATTGGGTATGACTCCTTTGTGTAACACCTGGTTCGTAATAATACGGGTGACTAGGCTGTAGCCAACACTGCCAGATATTTTGAGCATCTCTGCAGTAATTCCTGATGGGCCGGGGGCTATCCCTGTCTTCATACTCTTAATTGCTTTACCTACCCTGGTACTATCAACTCGGATAGCTGGTCCCTCTGTTGGGTCGACATACGGCAGGCTCTCTTTCTCCCATTCATTCATAGATATAAGACATTTCTCAAAATCTCATGCAGTGGACTTGCATGCATTTGCAAAGCAAACTTCTTAGCCATATAACTTTCCCGTCATCTAAATACAACACTTTTCTCCACTAAATTTGTTTTCTAGCATTTATAGCACGACCTCATTAACAAGATTTCACTGCTATGCAACTGCATGCCTCCTTTACGATACGTTCATCCATCATGCAGAAAAAAAAAATTCCATTGCTGCAATCATTATATTAATGAGTTAAAGAAATATATAAAGAGGTTGTATAATGAAAATTTTAGAATATCTTGCAAAAAGTTTCAGAAAATTGAGTTATGATCCAAATTTAAATGCAAAACCATTATACTAAATTCCTGAACAAAGACAGCACACCTCTCTGCTTGCTTGAATATCACAATCCAACAACTGGTTCTACCACCACTACTTTTTAATTAGTGATCAGTAAAAGGAAGGGACACTCAGTTATATAAACAATTGGTCCAGTATTTTACAAACTGTCATGTTTTTGTTTTTCGAATAAACATATATGATAATCATCATCATCATCATCCTTCTTGTTTAACATTTATTTTCCACACTAGCATGTACTGGACAGTTTGACAAGAGCTGGCCAGTCAGGAAGCTATCCAGACATTAATTGTCTATTGTGGCATGGTTTCTACAGCTGTATGCCCTTCCTAACACCAACCACTTTACAGAGTGCACTGGGTATGTTTTACGTTTCACAAAGAAAAAAACTGGGAAAATGTCTAAAAGTTTCTTTAACTTTTTAACCCATTAGCATTTAAACCAGTCATATCTGGCTCAAATATTTTATCTGTTCCATGTTCAAACTGGTCAAATCTTGCTTGGTTCACACACCTACCATATAATGTTATTCTAAAACTAAACAATCAAATCAAAATCTCAAAACAATATGAATAAATAAGCAACACAGTTAACAGAGTAACTTGCATGCTAAAGGGTTAATATTTTGGCATACATAACATTTATGATGATAGATATAAACGTGAGACTTTCTATGTGATTTGTGGATGCACCATTTGATGTCTTTACATCTGATCTTTACAGTGTTGTTGAATGTTAAAGTTAAACATAATCATTCACAACGCAACAAGGGAGCCTATATATAGCCAGTTCAACTGCTGGCAATGGTAGACAAATCTCTCTCGATCACATCATTTTTTTAAAAATCACATTCACGCGTGCATGTTTTAAGGGACCTACAGGAGAAAATACTCTCAGATAAAATATACATGAAAAGAAAAGAAGGACTGATTACAGCTACAATGCCTTTGATCACAGGACTAAAAGACAACAATTCTGTTTCATTACTCTGAAGAATCTTTAAGCAACTATTGAAAAACTGAATGTGCATGGAAGTCATGCTAAATGGAAAAGAATATGTTTGTTTATATATATATATATATATATATATATATATATATGTATATATATGTATATATATATATATATAGGCAATGATGCAGATAAACAAATTGGATATATTAGATATGATATAATAGTTGGGGCATGAAACAAAATATGTATATATGTATACATGAAAAATGAGAGAAGCAAAAAGTGGAGACTTTCAGACATTGAATATCTAAGTACAATGTAAAATATTTATATTAACAGATCCAACTTACACAGAATACAAAAGACAGAGAAAATTAAAGGGGAGGAAGAAGGGTGTTATAAGTCCAACAGCTGTTTCTGGAGGCTTGGAGATCCATAATGTTGGTAGATGTAGTTCATTTCAATATGCAGCCGTAATAGATGCAATCAACATAGGATAAGACAAGCCTCCATCATCAGGGTAGAGATTTTACATTTCAGATCTTAATGCAGAGAAGTTCAAAGATTCCATCTTACTACACAGATCTCTGTTCATTGATTCAATGAATGTTAAATGATGAGGTGTTATAGATTTAGTTAGCCAACTCAAAAGATTTTCATGTCCAAGTTTCCAAGAAATATTCACAGCTCTGGAAGAAACCTTAAGAAAGTATTTAATGAGCAATATTATTTATATGATATAAAATTAAATTTTGAATTAGATGGAGCCAATAACAAGCATCCAATACACTCTGTAAAGTGGTTTGTGTTAGAGAGGGCATCCAGCCATAGAAACCAAACCAAAACAGACTATGGAACATGGTGCAGTCACTGGCTTTGCCAGTTCCTGTCAAGCTGTCCAACACCCTCCAGCATAGAAAACGGACACTAAATGTTGATGTTGACGATGATGAAACAGGTCTAATAATGCAAACATTACCAACATCACATACTTAATGTGTTTTGTTTATATGCTTTCTGGCTGTGAGATTTTGTCAAGGGAAATGTCCCTTTAAGATGTTGAGTATTAAAAAAAACCATCAAATACTTCAAGCTAGACAAAACATATATTCCCATTTCACTCATTCACCAACAGCAAGATTTGTTTCACTTGATTCAAAGTTTTCAATGTTTTTTAACACTTGACTTCTTAAAGGGACGTCCCTGGACAAAACCCTGCAGCTAATAAGCAGCACATAAGCAAGACACATACATTAAGTACGTGACATTGGCAATGTCTATATGATGTAATAATGATGGCAAAAGTTCATTAAGCAAAATAAAAGATGATCAGCAGTTTAAAGAGACATTATTTCACAAGAGACTGAGAATTATGTTTTGAATTGTTGCAGGTGTTAATAAATAAACATTAGTTAGATGTTATCACTTTGAGAGAAGAAACAATGATTCAACGTATTCATTGAGTGTATACAATCAATCAAATGGTAGTGTAAATTAAATATATGTATATATACATATACACACACACACACGAGAACTACTTGCAATGATGACTGATTCTGAAGATAAAAGAGGCAGATGAATGACTACAAAAGTTAATGAGCTGCTCATGTATAAAAAGTAAAATAAACAGTTTAGGTAGCTCTCTTGAGATGTTGTGATATGTGTCAGGAGAATACCTTACTAATCAGAAGAAATAATTTAGAGAGATCATTAGTAACAGCAAACACATGGTTATGGATTTACAGAAGGGCAACAATAGGCGGAAACAATAAATCCCAGGGAATCTATGTATAGTGAAGTCATCAAGAACAAAAATACAAATTCTGAGATGATTAAAGTGATTTGCATATTGATAAGACTACATCTGAAAAAAAAATACTGTTTCTGTATTGATATGGATCAATAGTTTTGATTTTAGTCTCCTTACCTGATTTATTATATGTTGTTTTATCTATTTCCAACTTTATCAGTCAAGATGTTGTTGTTGTTGTAGATGTAGTTGTTGTTTGTAACCTAAGCCAACAATGATTCTAAGGCTATATTTTCATCAGAACATGAGCAATGTAGAATTTTTATGAGAGAATTAATGCCAACTAAATATTTTCCCTTCTTTAATTTCTTCACATTTTATTTTTCTTCAACAAACTACCATGTTCTGCAGATTCAGGTACTTTATACAAATCTTTCAAGGCAGATATTTCAAAGACAGATAAACAGACCCTTTGTAAAATTGACCAACCTTTAGATTTTGATATGTCAGTAGAACAAAATATCTTCCCCAGACATTATGATCTTTGATGCTTGAGTAATTAATTCACATCAGTGTATAGAGTCATTCTTTCGTTACTAATCTGGCAAGTACATAGAAGATTATGCTTTGTTGAGGAAGTATAACAAAACTGAAACATGTGTTGCTTGTCTATACAAGATTTAATTAATATTAGTCATTGAACTATTATTATCCTTTCCTTATTATCAAGTATAATAACTCCAATCAGCTGCATAGATTGACGTGGTTTATTTCTTAAAGACACAATTTAATGTAAGTAACAATTTCAGATGATTTGCCTTTGGATGAATTGTTACTCTAATAGCAAGCAGTGAGAAGCAGAAATAACAGAGTGTTGAATGAAATAACTGTTGATATTTAGATATGCTTCTTATCATTCTGAATCCAAATCATATGAGGAGACAGGAATCAACAAAATAATGGCCAACCATGCTCTAAGGTAGTTTTAATCAATTTTGCCCTTCCCCACTATCATTTGTTCATATGCAAATTTCATTTATCACTATTAATCCAAGAGTTTAACCATTTATTCTCTAAATGTATTTATGCCTGTTCCCATTGCAATTTTACGTACGTACATGCATACATACATATATACATACATACAGGATGCAGTGAATAAACTGTTGTCTAAATTACGCAAAAGTGAAAATAACACTGACATCTCATTTTAACAGATATATTTATTAAAATTACATAAAAATATCTTCAAATACTAAAGAGTAAATTTATTCAATAAAATTGCCATTCACTTCAACCATAGCCTCCAGACAACTTTGGCATCTCCTGCAACTCTTCTGGATGGTCACTTTGTTGTAAGTTGATGAATGCTGCCATAATCCTTCAGTTCATCTTTGATGTTACAAGGAGTCTTGATGGTCTCTCACTCAACTGCAGCCCACACAGGGGTTGCAGTCTGGGAAGTTAGGTGGCCAGATGTTAGGGGTGATATGGTGGCAAAAATTGCCTGACAGCCAAAACTAGGTTCTTCTGCTTTTGTGACATGGTGCAGTCCTGTTACCAGACAAAGGGTCTTCCAGCAGCCACCCTCTTGACCCAGGTCAGCACTATCTCCTGCAAGCACTTGATGTAGACCTCTGTTTTGAGTCTGAGGCCATGTGGGAAGATGAATGGAGGCATAACGCTGCCATCACTAGTGATCACTCCAAACACCATGATTTTGACTGGATGCTTGATTTTTATCACTCTCAGTACATGTTTGTATTGTTGTTTTCGGCATGAATGTACAGCATGTCGTTTCCAAATTTCTGGCAGAGTGAATTGTGTCATGGTGCTGTTTCTCTCACAGATGGTGCCCAACTGACCCTACTGTACTGTATAGTTAACAAAATCAAAATCAAACAATGCACATGCGTGAAATTAAAAATATAAAATGGCGACAATTTACCCATCCCATATATATATATATATATATATATATATATATATATATATATATATATTGTTGTACTTGGGGATGGTCATATTGCCAGTTTAGCCAATATATATATATATATATATATATATATCAATTAGAAAATGGAGGATAATATGCTGAACCCAACTACTTGCAGACAGTGTATCCCGTTGAATTCATTAATTTAATAGCTAAAGTGACAAAAAAAGAAAAAACCCAAAGTACAGGTGTTTATGACAAACCATGTTATTTTGCCAACCGGGTTTACATATAGAAGTATGACATGTTAAAACTGTGTTAGAGAGAGTATCCAGTCACAGAAAACATGCCATAGTAGACAATGGAGCACAATGCAGTCCTTGGTCCTGTTGTCACTTTAGCTATGAATTAAATTAATGAATTCAACGGGATACACTGTCTGCAAGTAGTTGGGTTCAGCATATTATCCTCCATTTTTTAATCGATATACAAATTTGGGGTAAAACCTCCACTTTTACCCGCTCCCATTGATTGCACTTGGTATAACACTAGTGTAGCAATAATTGGGTACCCTTCCAGCAGTATACTGGATAGATACTATCCCTTAGTGGGATGAACCCTCAACCCCTAACTCCCTCGCATTATATATATATATATACATGTAAATGCCAAACAATAAGAATGAGTGCTCAACACCATATTGGTGGACAAAATCTATCTGTGTATTAAGGCTACCATTGATTTCACATTAAGAAAAATATCTTAATATCCTAACAATTTTTCAAGCTGATCACATGGAGGAACGGTGTTTGTCTCCATAGCCAACACTCGTAAGTATAACTTAGCAGCATGCACGAATTGTTTTATGACAGCTAGAGAGAAAGAGAGGAACACCAGCACCCAGCTGGTATTCATTTTGAGCTAAGTAGAATGAAGCAACATAACATAAAGGACACAACATGCTACCTGCTCTAGGAATTCAACCCCGACCTTATGATCATGAGCCCAAAATCCAACCCACCAGGCCAATTCTACAGAGACGTTTAAGACTGGAGGTCCATGGAAACTCCTATATGTTGATGATCTAGTTCTCGTAGATGAATCTATATGAAAATTAGAGAGGAAATTCCAGGCATGGAAGCTAAACCTAGAATTGAGAGGACTCAAAGTAAACTTAGCGAGATGAAGGTTTTATAAAGTAGAAAAGAAGACAGGACACTGGTATCTTCAGGGATATGGCCTTGCTTGATATGGAGGGAAAGAATAGATATAAACTCCACATACTCTACCCAATGTAAGCAATAGACACAAAAGAGATGATGTGAAATCACAGGTAGAGTAGCAGAAAAAGTATGCTTCATATGTGACAGGTGCACTGGAGCATTATGTACTAAAAGCAATCCAGAAATAGACTATTAAATGCTCTGGTGGTTCACTAGAAGTAGCCAATAGCTTTTGTTAAATTGGAAACATAAATAGCAGAGGAGGTGGATGCTCCAAGAGTAGAATAGCTAGAGTAAGAACAGATTGGAAAAATTTCATGGACATTCTAATGCTGCTGGTAACAAAGTGAAGTGTTGATTGTATGACATGTCAAAACTGTGTTAGTGAGAGTATCCAGTCACAGAAAACAAGTCATAGTAGACAGTGGAGCACAATACAGTCCTTGGTCCTGTTGGACCCTTTCAAACTATCCACTCCACACCAGAACATTAAATGAAGATGCTGATGATAATGAAGAATGCTTGTGAATATATGTATAGTTACATTCAAAGCAAATAACACACACACATTTCCAGTACATAGAGTTTGTGAAAATATGTATGTGCACGTGTATGTATGTCAATGGTAGTGGATAACTACAAGATTAATACTACGCCACTGGTTTCACACAGTTACACATATTAATTTGTAAAAGTTAATGATAGCTTTAACACTGGGAATTGTATGAAAGCTCTAGTAAGAGACTGATAACCAACCAGCCTTCTTTAGCATACACATAGTACTAGGAATGTTTGCAAATCCATTGAACTTCAATTATTCACATATATTGTCTCTATTTTCAAATATTTTTTGAAGATTTCTACAGATGCTGGCACTCACAGAGGGGAAGGAGGAGGACCGAGACTCCTGGCAATTTGCAGTGCTTATAAAGATACATCAAACTAAGTAAAAGCATTGCTTTTACTTAATTGCCCTTGCATACAGGCTAATCCCCTGCAACCCTCTCTAGCTGAGCATCACTACTCTTGCAGCCTTGTACGTGCTGGTGTAACATAAAAAGAACCTGTGCCAGTGCAACATAAAAACATCCAGTACACTCTGTAAAGTGGCTGGCATTAGGAAGGGCATCCAGCTGTAGGAAACCATGCCAAAAGAGATATAGAGCCTGAACAGCTCTTAAGCTGGTCAGCTCCTGTCAAACCATCCAACCCATACCAGTATAGGAAATGTATGTTAAATGATGATGATGTTGATTTCTAAACTTAAAAACTATGAGCACACATTATACATGAGAACCAAGTATTACTCATTTTCTGATTCTAAGTGTGTAGTTATATTTTGGATGGCATAAGTTAAATCTAGTGTCCAAGCTTATTGATATGTAATGAAAAGTTTAAATCACTACAATGTTACGTCTTTCTATGAATAGTAATAATACATTAAAATATTCATTATGCTTCATAAGTGCACCCATAAAATTGCAATGCTCATAGTTCTTTTACTAACTCTGAAGCACTATCAACTCAGAAGTAAAATGTGAAACCAAAACAGAAATAGCAAAATGACAAAATGTACTAAGTTTCTGTTCAAACACAGTTACGTCCTTTATTTACATGCACTGTTATAAGAACATAGAGTTCTGAAAATTAATTTGTGTTCAATAACCTGTTACTTCAGTGTTCCAATACATATATTGTTTAATGCGTTGAACTAGTTTAATAATTTATCTTTCATCTTTATTTTTTACTTGTTTCTCTTCCTGGATTGCAGCCATGCTGGGGTACTACTTTGCAGGATTTTAGTCAAACAAATTCACCTAAGTAGTATTTTTAAGCCTGATAGCTATTTTATCAATCTCTCTTTCTTTTTTTTTTTTGTAGTCCAGCAAACCAGCACCAGTTGTCAAATGATGCTTTGGGACACACACACACACACACATACACACACGCACACACATATATTTGTGTATTAAGGCTACCATCGGTTTCATGTTAAGAAAAATATGTTAATATCATAATTTTTCAAGCCAATCACATGGAGGAATGGTGGTGTTCATCTCCATCCAAAATGGAGATGAACACATGTGATTGGGTTGAAAAATTGTTAGGATATTAAGATATTGTTTTTAACATGAAATAAATGGTAGCCTTAATCCACAAATAAACAAATTTTATCCACTAATGCAGTGCTGAGCATTCATTATATATATATATACAACAGGCTTCATTTGATTTCCATTTA
>NC_142928.1:122133380-122138789 GCF_046866305.1 Octopus bimaculoides | reverse complement strand
TATATATATATATATATATTATATATATATATATATATATATATATATTATATATATATATATATATATATATATATATATGTACATATATATATATAAATATATATATATATATATAATATATTTATGTACATATATATATATAAATATATATATATATATATATATATATATATATATATATATATATATATATATATATTTATGTACATATATATATATAAATATATATATATATATATATATATATATATATATATATATATATATATATATATTTATGTACATAAATATATATATATAAATATATATATATATATATTTATGTACATAAATATAAATATATATATATATATATATATATATATATTTATGTACATAAATATAAATATATATATATATATATATATATATATATTTATGTACATAAATATAAATATATATATATATATATATATATATATATATATATATATATATTTATGTACATAAATATAAATATATATATATATATATATATATATATTTATGTACATAAATATATATATATATATATATATATATATATAAGAGCCCTATCTACTCGCTGGCGGTACCTACCCACCACTACCCATTTTCCTTTATTCAAAAATTCTTATCGCTCCTTAAAATTATGGCTTTTAAGTGTTGATTTCTCAGCCCAAGAATTACAGCGTGATGTGCTGCTTGACTGGTCCCCCCTCTCTCTCTCTTTATATATATATATGATGATGATGATGATGATCTTTTCTCCCGCCATGCCTCTGTCTACCCCTCCATCCTCTCTCTCTCCTTCGTAGTTTTTCCTTAAGGTCTTCAGGTTCTGGCTATATATAAATGAGAAACCCATTCTAAATTATCTCACTGACATACTACGACGAAATACCCAAGATGCAGATAAGATAGAGATTTTTTATTTATTTACGGCCTCAAACATCTCATAATACCTTCGCGCTTTAGTTTTGCCCCCTATTATTTATCTTGTTTCTCTCCATGAAATTCAATTGAATTCAGTTGTTGTCTTAAATTCATGCTTATTCATTTTCTAAGCTTCCTAAATTCATGCTACGTTATATTCTAATCACCCAGAATTCATTGCTCTTTAAAAATTACGATTTATGCATTGTTGTCTCTCAAATATTTAAAATCTACAATTAAGAGCCCTATCTACTCGCTGGCGGTAACCCGCCCTCCCACCCCCTCCACCGGAAGTTCATTCCTCTGTCATCCCACCCCCTCCACCGGAAGTTCATTCCTCTGTCATCCCACCCCCTCCACCGGAAGTTCATTCCTCTGTCATCCCACCCCCCTCCACCGGAAGTTCATTCCTCTGTCATCCCACCCCCTCCACCGGAAGTTCATTCCTCTGTCATCCTGCCCCCTCCACCGGAAGTTCATTCCTCTGCCATCCCACCCCCTCCACCGGAAGTTCATTTCTCTGTCATCCCACCCCCTCCACCGGAAGTTCATTCCTCTGTCATCCCGCCCCCTCCACCGGAAGTTCATTCCTCTGTCATCCCACCCCCTCCACCGGAAGTTCATTCCTCTGTCATCCCACCCCCTCCACCGGAAGTTCATTCCTCTGTCATCCCACCCCCTCCACCGGAAGTTCATTCCTCTGTCATCCCGCCCCCTCCACCAGAAGTTCATTCCTCTGCCATCCCACCCCCTCCACCGGAAGTTCATTTCTCTGTCATCCCACCCCCCTCCACCGGAAGTTCATTCCTCTGTCATCCCGCCCCCTCCACCGGAAGTTCATTCCTCTGTCATCCTGTCAACCTCGGCTGTCTCCCGGAACCCATCTAGTGGCCTTGGCCATCCTCTCCCTACCTTTGGGTAGCGCATTAAGGTTGAGAAATGTTTGCAGGTTGTAGGTACTGTTTTGCTTATGAATTCTTCCAATTGCAAGTTTTCTTTTCAGGTACACGACACTGCTTTTCCCCTTCCCAGGCTACAGGCCCACACCCCCAACACCCATACTGTTAGGATTGGCACTCTCAACGTCGGCACGCTGAAAGGTAGATCTGGTGAAATTGTTGAGATGCTTGAACGGAGATGCGTAGATATGTGCTGCATCCAGGAAGTAAGATGGAGAGGAGGTTCTGCAAGGTTCCTCACAGGCAAAGAACACAGGTACAAGATTTTCTGGGCAGGGAACACTGACGGGGTCGGGGGCGTAGGAATACTTCTAGCGGAGAAATGGGTGGATAAGGTAATCGAGTTCGTTAGAGTAAGTGACAGAGTACTTAAGATCAGACTAGTGCTTCATCATAGATTAGCTACTGTCATCTCAGCCTATGCACCTCAACCTGGGCTACCAGATGGTCTGAAAGACCAATTCTATGACACCCTCTTGCAAACTACCTCGTCGACGAGTGACAGGGACCTTCTCTTTGTGGCTGGAGACTTCAACGGTCATGTCGGACGTCGTGCTGGGGGCTTCCATGGCATACATGGAGGCTATGGCTTCGGTTCCCGCAACGAGGGGGGAACCAGACTGCTGGAGTTCTGTGATGCAACCAATCTTATGGTCTGCAATACCAACTTCAGGAAACCTGCCAGTCACCTAGTCACCTACCGCTCCGGCAGACACTCTAGCCAAATCGACTACATCCTCGCCAGAAATAGGGAAAGAGGGCGGCTTATAAATGCCAAAACCTACCCTGGCGAAGAATGTACCCCACAACATAGATTAGTAGTTAGCGACTTTGGGATCAAGGCAAAATGGGTGCCCAGAATTAGACAGGCTTGGAGAAGAAGGGTGTGGAAGCTTAAAGACCCTGCAAACGGACAGAGACTTAGAGACAAGTTACTTGAAGCATTTAACGAAATAGAAGGGGATATAGCATCATACAACGTGGAAGACAATTGGAGATTTCTGCGGGACAACCTGTTGAAAGCCACCGACCAGATTTGTGGGTGGTGTAAGGTCCCCTCCCAACCCAGAGTAACGTGGTGGTGGAACAAGGAGGTAGACAGGGCTATTAGACAAAAGAAACAGGCTTGGAAGGACTGGAAGAACGGTGATAGCAGGGAATTGTACCAATGTGCCAGAAGGGAGGCTAGGCGACAGGTTTATTTAGCCAGAGGGGAAGCAGATAAGGAAAGATTTGCCAATGTTCTGCGCCGTGAGGACCAAAGACTCGAGGTGTTTCGTGTTGCAAGACAGTGTAGGAGAGAGAATAGTGATGTTGTAGGAGAGAAATGTGTTCGCATGGATGATGGTACGCTTGCATTAAATGAGGATGCAAAGAAAGAGGTCTGGAGATGCCACTACGATAGATTGCTTAATAAAGAGAATGAATGGGAGAAAGAGAGCCTGCCTTATGTCGACCCAATAGAGGGACCAGCTATCCGAGTTGATAGTACCAGGGTAGATAAAGCAATTAAGAGTATGAAGACCGGGAAAGCCCCCGGCCCATCAGGAATCACTGCAGAGATGCTCAAAATATCTGGCAGTGTTGGCTATAGCCTAGTCACCCGTATTACGAACCAGGTGATACACGAAGGAGTCATACCCTATGACTGGTGTAGCAGCATCATAGTCAACTGCTACAAAGGTAAAGGGGACGCTTTAGATACAAATAATTACAGAGGCATCAAGCTGTTAGATCAGGTTATGAAAGTTACAGAGAGGGTCATAGCCCAACTAATTAGGGAGCGAATCAATTTAGATGAGATGCAGTTTGGGTTCGTGCCAGGTAAAAGCACTACTGATGCCTTATTTCTAGTGAGACAGTTGCAAGAGAAATACCTAGCTAAGGATAAACCTCTGTACCTGGCTTTCGTTGACATGGAGAAAGCCTTTGACAGGGTCCCCCGATCCCTTATCTGGTGGTCAATGAGGAAACTTGGGATAGAAGAATGGTTAGTGAGAGCTGTGCGAGCCATGTACAGAGATGCTGCCAGTAAGGTGAGGGTTGGAAATGAGTACAGCAATGAATTCCGGGTAGAGGTAGGGGTCCACCAAGGTTCCGTCCTCAGCCCCCTATTATTTACCATAGTCCTCCAGGCATTCACAGAGGAGTTCAAGACAGGTTGCCCCTGGGAGCTCCTCTATGCTGATGACCTTGCCCTAATTGCGGAGTCACTATCAGAACTAGAGGAGAAGTTTCAGGTGTGGAAGCAAGGTCTAGAATTGAAGGGCCTTAGAGTCAACCTAGCTAAAACCAAAATCCTAATAAGTAGGAAGGTAGATAAAACACAAACCCCTTCAGGTAGATGGCCCTGCTCAGTATGTAGAAAAGGAGTAGGTAGTAACTCTATAAGATGTACCCGGTGCAAGCTATGGACACATAAGAGGTGCAGCAACATCAAAGGCAGGTTAACTAGCAAGTTAGTTTTTGTTTGTGGCAGATGTTCAGGTGCAATAAAGACTGCAAACAAACAGGAAACAACTTCTATCTCATTCCAGGGTGAAAAACTAGAGGTAGTCGATAGCTTCCGCTATCTGGGCGACCAAGTTAGTAGTGGGGGTGGGTGCGCTGAAAGTGTAGCTGCTAGAATAAGAATAGCCTGGGCAAAGTTTAGAGAGCTCTTACCCCTGCTGGCGACAAAGGGACTCTCACTCAGAGTAAAAGGCAGACTGTATGACGCATGCGTACGAACAACCATGCTACATGGCAGTGAAACATGGGCTGTAACTGCTGAGGACATACGTAAGCTCGCAAGGAATGAAGCCAGTATGCTCCGTTGGATGTGTAATGTCAATGTGAATACCCGTCAGAGTGTAAGTATCTTGAGAGAAAAGCTGAACATTAGAAGCATCAGTTGTGGCGTGCAAGAGAGACGATTGCGCTGGTATGGACATGTGGTGAGAATGGAGGAGGATAGCTGCGTGAAAAAGTGCCACACCCTAACAGTTGAGGGAACCCGTGGAAGAGGTAGGCCCAGGAAGACCTGGGCTGAGGTGGTGAGGCAAGACCTTCGTACATTGGGCCTCACCGAGGCGATGACTACGGACCGAGACCTTTGGAAATGGGCTGTGCGTGAGAAGACCCGGCAAGCCAAGTAAGATCGTTGCCAGTGCCCCTGGACTGGTTCTTGTGCGGTTGGCACATGAGATGCACCATTTTGAGCGTGGCCGTTGCCAGTACCGCCTGACTGGCTCCTGTAGGATTTTCGAGCGAGATCGTTGCCAGTGCCCCTGGACTGGCTTGTGCGGGTGGCACATAAAAGACACCATTTCGAGCGTGGCCGTTTTCGTGCGGGTGACACGTAAAAGCACCCACTACACTCTCTGAGTGGTTGGCGTTAGGAAGGGCATCCAGCTGTAGAAACTCTGCCAAATCAGACTGGAGCCTGGTGTTGCCATCCGGTTTCACCAGTCCTCAGTCAAATCGTCCAACCCATGCTAGCATGGAAAGCGGACGTTAAACGATGATGATGATG
>NC_142928.1:122033380-122130880 GCF_046866305.1 Octopus bimaculoides | reverse complement strand
ACGAACAGGAGCGTGAAACTCTGAATAACAGTTTTTGTGATATTTTTGCTGCTTTTCAATAAAGCATATTACTCTACCTCTGGTATTCTAGGACTACTGTTTTCATCTTGTTTCGCATTTATGTGCTTACTCTGGTATATATATATATATATATATATATATATATATATATATATATATATATATATTAAAGGTTTCTTATTATGAAACCAATAGATTTTATACAGGGCTGCAAGGAGAAATGCTCATAAAAATTGAGACAAGAGTAAAATATTAGTTGTAGAATAAAAACGCTAGGTTAACGACTCAACATATCACACCCACTCAATGAACATATGTAAGAAATACAACATAATCCATCAAACATAAGGAATAAAAAGAAATAACGCAAGAAAAATAACGTAAGAAGAAATAATAAATAAAAGAATAAGAAATATATAAGTAAGAAGCAAGAAATAGAACATATAGTACAAAATTTTATACACAAATATATTATACCAACCGATAACATACAAATGAAAAAAATGAGTTAAAGGTATAACACAATGCACATATATATCATTTCATAGAAGTTAAAATTAATACGATTAAAAATTTCAAATATATAATATAATATAGGTCGATATAAAAAATAAAATAAAATAAAGAAATGAGGTACCATAAAGTAGTCCATCGGTTAAAATCAAAGACAGAAATGATTTAACACCATTTAGAGTTAAAACACCAAGTTCTACATCTCTCTCGGGCACATTTTACAACTCAAAACCAGTAGACACCAATAGACAAGTCCGCACCAGTTAGGCATATACAAGAGTGAATAACAGGCACCCAGCAGGTATCAGCAGGTAAAACATGTAAAATTTAATTCCGCTCACCATGTCCAAAAGTTCACAACACATGGGTCAAAATACAAATACAGCACCCAGCAGGTATCAATCAGTAAAATCAATTTCACGAAAATCACGTACAACACCTATAGCCATTTCGGGGGTACACCACTGTATTCCAAACACAAAAGAGTGCAAACTGGTGATGTAGTCAATATGGACCAGCCTTAGACAAGCCTATGCAAATAATGGAAAGATTTAAAAAAAAAAAAAAAGTGCTATTTTAGAATAGTCAAACAGGCTGCAGTATCAAAACCAGTCTTCGAGGTTTCAAATCACCCTAATGCAAACTATTACACTTGTTACTATCTATTGTTTTTAAATTTATTTTTATTTCTATACAGTTTCAAGAAGGTGGAGGAAAACTCATGGTTGCAGAAGGGGATTACCTCCGTGAACTTATTTAAGGTTTTTGGTCCAAAAGACCTGAGTATTGCAAGGGATTCCCTAATACATAAAGAACATTTACTAATATTTGCCTTAAAGTAGAAGGCTCTCGATATAATAGACCATTCAAGAGAGTACTTTATATTCTTCTTCTTGAGGTCATGCAAATAAGAGGCGAGTGTGGTAGAGTTACTGTATTTTTCCATTGAAAACGAACTCATATGCGCACTATATCTAGCCTTAAAGTCCTTCGTGCTTCCTATATAAAACTTATCTAGTTTGTTCTCATCCCTGACTGCATTTATATACCATGTTTGTACATAGACAGAGCCTGCCAAGAAGACATAATAGAGGGTCTCTACAATTACATAATTTACTTTGGCTACCCCTAAATTTATTTCCAGCGCCAGTAACAGTCCTTGCTAGTCTATCCTTATCTACAATTCCACTCCTCCCATTCCCGGGTTTTGGCACAATCAGAGGGAATGGAGAGCACGTCCCACTATCATTGTGTGACTCACAACTGGTTTTATCGGAACCGGGGTTTCCATTGCAAAGATATTCATATTGTTTTAGCTTATTTAATTTGCTTCTATTAAGAGAGGCAATAATCGATGTTAGATTAGGCATTCCAGAATAGGAAAACTTAATTGAAGATCTGTTGCAGATACTAAAGTATTTATGGTCTTTAGGGAAGTTATTCTCCAGGATACTTAAAAACATCCTGGGTAAATTTCTTACCCTTTTGGACATGGTGAGCGGAATTAAATTTTACATGTTTTACCTGCTGATACCTGCTGGGTGCCTGTTATTCACTCTTATATATGCCTAACTGGTGTGGACTTGCCTATTGGTGTCTACTGGTTTTGAGTTGTAAAATGTGCCCGAGGGAGATGTAGAACTTGGTGTTTTAACTCTAAATGGTGTTAAATCATTTCTGTCCTTGATTTTAACCGATGGACTACTTTATGGTACCTCATTTCTTTATTTTATTTTATTTTATTTTTTATATCGACCTATATTATATTATATATTTGAAATTTTTAATCGTATTAATTTTAACTTCTATGAAATGATATATATGTGTATTGTGTTATACCTTTAACTCATTTTTTTCATTTGTATGTTATCGGTTGGTATAATATATTTGTGTATAAAATTTTATGCTATATGTTCTATTTCTTGCTTCTTACGTCTTATATATTTTTTATTCTTTTATTTATTATTTCTTCTTACGTTATATCTTCTTATTCCTTATGTTTAGTGGATTATGTTGTATATCTTATATATGTTCATTGAGGGGGTGTGGTATGTTGAGTCGTTAACCCAGCGTTTTTATTCTATAACTAATATATATATATATATATATATATATATATATATATATATATATATTGCTTTGATACTAATATGAGTTTAATAGCTCAACAAATCACAAATTACATCAGGGTTACTCTCTCCAATGAAGGGATCTCTAGGAAGTCACTCAGGATTCTATGAATAATAACCAAATATCCTTCAAATCATACATACCACTTACAAAAACAGAAGGCTAGAATGAGTAGCATAGTCCTTGAAACCATGATGACTGGACTACTTTGGCTATAGAAGTCTACTTGATCAAAAACAAAATCATTCTTCTGGTGTAAAAAAAAAAGTGGTAAATATTTCCAGGCTCAATGGACTTAAGCAAACAGAATATGCACTATCTTGCTTAAGACTACAATATAGTCCTAGTTTCTTACACATCATTTTTATATATTGTGATGTAACATGCTTCCTAAGTCCTGAGGTGATTTTAAGGGTTGGTGCTTAGCAGTCATTTCATGGAGTTAAGCAGGTATCAGATAAATCTTACCCTTCATAACACGCCATAAGAACATTCCAAAGAGATGTCCACTTAATAACTTAATAGACTTTCAAGAATAGACTGAATGGCTACTGAGAACAGTCCAGTTAAAAGACAGGAGACATTGGGAAAGACTAGATGGACTTGTGGCTAGCAACCCAAATTTATTATTAATCTTGCTACAGAGCCAGATAAAGGAAAATGCCCCTGGGATTCAATGAAAGAAGGGGAGAACAATAAAACCTAAGATGATAAGCAAGAACAGATCCAAACAGCACAAGGACTATGATCCCTGAACGATGAATGGAATAGTCATGTGTCTGTGGGTAGAGATCAGCTCCCAAAAATAGGAATGAAGATCCATGAGACAAAGATAAGATGTGTCCTTCAACCAACAGCTCCGGAGCAACACTTTATGTGTACATGTAAGATGTCAGAATACCAGAGCCTGGACAAGATCCAGTGCTGAGCAAATGGTACCTCTGATGAGACACAAACCAAGTTTCCCAGAATTAGATTCCCCAAATGGTACAATTTGCCAAGCACTGCACAAAGAAGAACTGAGTAAAATGCAGTACAATGAGCAGTTGGAAGCTTTGTGGAGATAATTAGCATTTGAAAAACAACAGAACAATGCCCAGGAGTCATGATCAAATTAGACTCAACTCTCTTAGGGTGTCAAAAACTAATGGGCCAAAACACTTGCTTGACAAGAATTGTTCCTCTGAAGGTTTCTACTGTCGTCCAGTCACCCTTGAGCAAGTGCCTTCTTCTATAACCCCAGGCCAACAAAAGCCTTATGAGTGGATTTGGTAGATGGAAACTGAAAGAAGCACATTATACATATGCATGTGTATGTACCCTTATCTAGACATCACTTGATGATTAAAAACAAGCTTCTATGCCATACAAGCAATGCTGTTTATTTCCATGGTCTTGGAATTATTACTTTGTATGGGAAAAGGTGAGAGTTGGTGACAGAATAGGTATCTGGCTGTAGAAAATATGCCTCAACAAATTAAATTTTGTTTGACCCATGCAAGAATAGAAAAATAGGCATTAGATGAAGATGGTGAGTGCAGAAATACTGCTTAATTAATAATGAGCCATGTAAAGCACAAATATACAAATTAAGTTATCTATCATAGTGATATCCCAATTCCTGACTGCTTTATATAGCAGCTGAATACTCTTTACAATCATTTGAGGAATGAGATTAGGTAATTCTTCAGAGTGGTGAACAAATTATAAAATGTTCTGTCAGGAAACTACCCACTCATTTTCCACACATTTAATGCATCCGCATAGCTGAGTGGTTAGAGCATTGGACTCACAATCATGAGACAGTGGGTTCGATTTCCAAACCAGACTGTGTGTTGTGTTCTTGAGCAAGACATTTTATTTCATGTTGCTCCAGTTCACTCAGCTGTAGAAATGAGTTGCAATTTCCACTGGTGCCAAGCTGTATTGGCCTTTGTCTTTCCTTTAGATAATACCGGTGGCGTAGAGAGGGGAGACTGGTATGCATGGGTGACTGCTGGTCTTCCATAATCAATCTTGCCTGGACTTGTACCTCAGAGGGAAATTTTCTAGGGGCAATCCCATAGTCATTCATGACTGAAGGATGTCTTCACCCTTTTTTTAATGCATAGAACAAATGTGTTTACATTGTTAATGTTCATTATCACAGCTAAGGCTTCGTAAAATTTAAATGTATTTTCATTCATCTTAATGTTCAGAGTTCAAAGTCCACCAAAGTCAGCTCGTACTTTCAGGATCACTAAAATAAATACCAGTCAAACAATGGAGTCGATGTAATCAACATTCCCACCTTTCCTAAAATTGCTCAGCTTGTGTTAAAAAGAAAAACTTGAAGCCTATATTTAAATGTACTTCAACACATCTAATTGACATTGTATTGTGTATAAATATATATTAATAGCATATGTATTTAAGGTTTGAGCTTTCAGGCTATTTGTGTTGCGTGACTGAAATCTCAACCAAAATAGAAACAATGCATATTTTGGTCACAACATCTCTGTGAAGAAGGAAGTGTTATATGCTAAAAATAACAACAAAATCTCTCTCAAATCACACCATGTTATCTTGAATAAGGCAGAATAGATTAGTTTCAAATTTTGGCACAATGCCAGCAATTTTGGGGGAGTGGTTATGTCAAGTGCATCAACCCCAGTGCTCAACTAGCATTTATTTTAACAACCTGAAAAAGATGAAAGGTAAAGTAGACCTTGATGGAATTTGAACTCAGATTGTAAAGACAGACAAAATACCACAAAGCATTTTGCCTGGTATACAAATGACTGTGCCAACTCACTGCCTTGATAAGAAAGAATATATTAGGAAACATTTGCTTTAGATATACTGTCTCAAACAAAAACAATATAAAAACAATAATAACTGAAAGACCTTTGATCATAGTTTTACTCAATCAAGGCTGACTTGTGGCTAAACAACAAATTCACCACCACTACTACCATACAAACATTACATACCAGCATTATCTTTACTATAGCTATTACAAAACTACATACTTAAACAGCACAACTACAAACCAACAAGAGAGTATCAATGCATTTGCTGGAATTAACGGTGAAAGCTCCCTCAAAAACCACACCCTAACATCTTTTTTTTTTTCTTTTTGGAAGGACACATTACAAAATTTAATTCTAGCTACACTTCACTTGAAAAAGAAAGCGAAATAGTCACAACTAGGACATTTTTGATCACAGGCCTGTTTTGATTAAGATGGACCTGGGGCTACACAATAGCATGAAACAATAACCAACAAAAAAAGCAGCCATAGCCAAACAAGATGATAAATAGGTTGATTTGTTTTTCCTTTTTTATTCTTTCTTTCTTTTTCTTTTTATTTTTATTATATTCACACAATAACTAACCACATCAAGGATTAAATCTGTCAGTCTTATTTCAGATCTGAATTCTCATTATTTAAGTGTCAGCATAGACTGTGGGGATGATATGAGAATCACATAAGATAGAAGACATAAGCTGTAAATATATAGTGTGCTTTGTGAGATGATAGCATTATTAATAAAATGTTTAAAAATCTTAGTAATGACAAAAAGATATATATATATATATACAGGCTAAATCCTAAAGCAGAATCCAGTTTTAAGTATCATAGTAACATTTTATATCTAACCCCATTCAATGGATTAACCTTGACAAACCAGGAAGGACAAACCTACCATCAACTAAACTACAGAGATTAAGGCTGATTGTGATTACAATGCAATCAACATGTTTTTCTCATGCTCTCTTTCTTTACTACTTCTCTAACAACCTCTACTATTTTGATCTTCTTAAAAATATGCTATGTATACACTGTGCTCATTCCACAATAACAGTTTTCTGAAAGTTCTTTTCCAGAACAGAAATGATTAATGCAATAGCAACAGGGGTAGTGTCTCTCTCACACACACACAGACACATGCACTGACATGCATGCACACGCACACATACACATTTATACATATGTTTGCAGAGCATAGTGACAAAGTAGCAGATACAGTTTACTGGCTAAGTGCTTTGATTACTGCATGAGACACATGTTACCACTGTAATAAAGTGGACACCAAGAGAAGGAAAGACACCAAGGGAAAGACCAAGAAAGGTGTAGTGCAGTATGTTCTGGGATGACATAACATTGGGAGTTGGCCCAGTGGAGCCAGGAGGAAAGCCAGCATGGAATGTCTAGAGAAGGCTTGTTGGCAGTTGTGCTGACAGC
This sequence comes from Octopus bimaculoides, assembly GCF_046866305.1. NCBI lineage: Eukaryota > Metazoa > Mollusca > Cephalopoda > Octopoda > Octopodidae > Octopus > Octopus bimaculoides. The sequence goes on along the minus strand of NC_142928.1, from coordinate 122,123,988 downwards.
ACTAGATCTAAGAGCTAAGATGTATATATATATATATATATATATATATATATATATATATATATATATACATAAAGTCATAAATGACAGAGAAATAGTTTGGTGAAATTTTATTTAACCAATAAGAAAATTCAAATATCACAACAAATTGTTTCATAACTTAAAAAACATTAATGTAGAATGATACTTTAAGGAGCTTTTTTTTATGAGTACTACCAGATTACTTGAATCCATATACTATGACTTAGTTAGTTAGTTAGTTAGACAGACACACATACAGACAAATATATGTATGTATGTATGTATGTATGTATGTATGTATGTATGTATGTATGTAAAAAACGTTGTTGCCATTTATCCTCAGGTCAAGCCATATTGACAATCTCGTTTGCATTTCCTAAGTGTAATGTATGTGCAAATAAATTATCTCATGTCTTCCCAATTTTTCTTTAAAGACAGTCTGCTGTTATTTGAGGGAAGTTTAGCTTTTATTTGTAGCAAAATGAGCAACCACATAGAGGTCCCCTTATTGCCTCAACAGAAACAAAATGATTCCAATAAGGAACAGGAACCTGGAAGCAGATCTGATTCATTTGGAACTTACTGCTACAACATAGAGCTTGATGAACTGGAAGAACAAAAGGCAAAGTTGACATCATCAGGATTTGAACTTAAAAAGTAAAGGGTCATAAATATATCATTATCTCATCTCGGTTGTAATGCTTGCATGGATTCTCATGACTCTCCATTGCCACCCCACCCATTATTCCTGACAGGGTCATGGGGGCATAGTCCTCAGGCTTGAGTCATAATAAATCTTTCATTACCTAATTACACACCCATGGAGGCCACTCTGATGGATGTGTTGCAGTTACTCTCTTGACTGAGCTTGATGATGATCCTGATCATTGATCTTCTAGGATTCCTCAGCCGAGCATTGATGTAAGAAGCACCATTGGCCCAGTTGAGCTTTTCTACTGCCCCTTTACAATCCACCATGTTGCAGTCCCATGATTTCACCATATCCCTGGCAGGGTGGCTGAACAGGTGCTATGCCTGGCCAAAGAGCAACCAATAACTATGCAGGGCACGGTTGTCATTCTGTAAGGTATTTTCAAAATACCAGCATATCCTTATAAATATATATATAGATATATACATATATATAACATGTGATCACATGACCAACCAGGCTATCAGATGTTGGACATCGCTGGCCACAATGTGCTTTTGCACTGTTTTAGCCTTCAAATGACATCACCCCGCTGGCTAGACAAGCAGGCCAACATTCCCCCTAGATTGGAGGGTCACTGGAGCAACATGAAATGAAGTGTTTTGCTCGTAAATACAATGTTCAGCCCAATCAGGAAATCAAACCCACAATCTAGCGATTGTAAGTGCAACAGCATAACTACTAGGCCATGCGCCTTCATGACCGAAGGGGGTCTTTATCCTTTTTGTATATAAGTATGTATATATTAAGGTGGTGAGCTGGCAGAATCATTAGGATGCCGGACAAAATGCTTAGCAGCATTTCATCCGTTTTTATATTCTATGTTGAAATTCCTTTAAGATCAGCTTTGACTTTCATTCTTTCAGGGTTGATAAAATAAGTATCAATTAAGCACACAGGTCAATGTAATCGACTTACCCCTCCCCGAAATTACTGGCCTTGTGTCAAAATTTAAAACCAATATATATATATAAATATATATATATATGTGTGTGTGTGTGTGTGTGTATATATATATACCTTTCAAGAAGAATGCAAATTATGAAAGGCATTATCCTACAGCAGCTGATGTTGTAGTAGTGGTGGTGGTGGTGGTGGTGGTGGTGGTGGTGGTAGCAGCAGCAGCAGCCACAATATATCGATGATAGCAATGAAAATAACACTGACATCTCACTTTAACAGGTATATTTACCAAAATTACATTAAAAATATCTTCAAATACTAAAGAATAAATTTATTCAATAAAATTGCTATTGACTTCAACCACGGCCTCCAGACAACTTTGGAATTGAAATCTCATGCAACTCTTCTGGATGGTCTCCGTGGAGCAGAGTTGTCTGTAGCAAGATGCCCTCCCTGAATCTGAATCTCACATGTACGTAAGAGGAGTAATTATAAATTACCTCCCAGTCTTTCAAACAAGAAACCCATGACATGCTTACGTAAGAGACCCAGAAACAACTGACATTGTCTGACACTGTTAGTGAGGCAGCCATGTGAAGACAGAGGAAATATGAATTCCCTCACACACACACACACATGATGGAGAGGGGTTTCTTTGGGTTTCTGTTTACCAAATTCACTCACAAGGCATTGGTCAACTTGAGGCTATAGAAGAAAATACTTGCCCAAGATGCCAAATACCATACAGAGGGACTGAACCCAATAACACACAGTTGAGAAGCAAACTTCATAACCCCCATGACCATACCCACACCTAATGGTAACATTCACAGATGTTTGAACTGAACCAGTTATCAACTCCATCAGCAACGAGGGTGAGATTGTTCTCATTCTTCAACAGAGAAATTCAGACAAAAGTTTAGGTGGTAAATTGTGTAATTTTTCAATTAGGAATTTATATATTTATATTCTTTTTATTCTTTGAATTATTAATTTTTCTCTCTTTTTTAATTTAATTAATCAATCTTTCATTTTACAGATTACTTATTTATCATATAAAACACCTTTAATGTTTTATTTTAATGTCTGTTAGCTTTTATGTCTTTATCGGAAAGAGAAATTTGAAAATAGATGTAAATTTTTTTTGTACTTATTAATTTTTATTTAGGTTATTTATTACTGTTATTTATTACCTTATTGAACTATCATATTTATTTTTTGTTTTTGTTTTTTTTTATGATATGCATATATTTTTTATATTGACTATTTGTATTTTATTGAAGTTTAATGTAAATTTTTGGTCTTGTTTAAGGTTTTTTGGAATGAATTGTCCTTAGAAACATATCTAATAGATGTGGTAACGAATGAAGTTCTGGAACAAATTAGATTAATTATCACAGGTGTATATATGTAAATGTGGAGGTGCAATGGCCCAGTGGTTAGGGCAGCGGATTCGTGGTCATAGGATCGCGGTTTCGATTCCCAGACCGGGTGTTGTGAGTGTTTATTGAGCGAAAACACCTAAAGCTCCACGAGGCTCCAGCAGCGGATGGTGGCGAACCCTGCTGTACTCTTTCACCACAACTTTCTCTCACTCTTTCTTCCTGTTTCTGTTGTACCTGTATTTCAAAGGACCAGCCTTGTCACACTGTGTCACGCTGAATATCCCTGAGAACTCCGTTAAGGGTACACGTGTCTGTGGAGTGCTCAGCCACTTGCACGTTAATTTCACGAGCAGGCTGTTCCGTTGATTAGATCAACTGGAACCCTCGACGTCGTAAGCGATGGAGTGCCAACAACAACATATATGTAAATACTATACCTATATATACACACAAACACATACAAACTTAAAGAATACTAGTGATTGCAATAAAACAATCAACTGCATAAGCATGATAGGCCAGATATTGTTCTATGGACCAGGGGACAATAACCATAAAATCATGCACAATTGTAGGGATCAGCTGATGGCCAGAATTGAATATCTCATCAAAATATTGCAGAAAAGGAGAACAGCTTTAGAAAACTAATAAGAAAACAAGAGCTCTTATATCCAGGTAATAAATTTTCATTTGTATCTATTATCATATGTGTAATGGGCTACATGAAGGTGTATGGCTCAGTGGTTACAGTGTCGGGCTCACAATCATGAGGTAGTGAGTTTGATTCCCGGACCAGTCTGTTTGTTATGTTCTTGGGCAAAACACTTTATTTCACATCCACACATGTACACAAATACATCACTACCATGCTTTAATGCCCATTTTCCATGCTGGCATGGGTTAGACAGTTTGACTAGAGTTAGCAAGCAGGACAGCTGCACCAGGTTACCAGGTTCCAGTATGATTTGGCTCAGTTTCTACAGCTGGATGCCCTTCCAAACACCAACCACTTTACAAAGTCTGCTAGGTGGCACACTCCAACTAAGTTAGATAATCACAAATCTGAAAACCTGTCTTGACTTAAGCAGAAGTGCTTTGCCACTTTCTTAATGACTTGATTGAATTCTGCAAAAGTAAAAAGTTGAATTCCCCACAATAAAAAAAAATAGTTCACATAAATACAAAACTTGTGAAGTTGATATACAAAGCCTTTAACTTTGGTTCATCACTTTATATTACCATTAACTCTGGTTGCACTTTCTGTAGTTAGTAAAGTAAGTCCTTTGGACATCGCTGTCTCGAGTCCTAGGACTCATGTGGCCAGTTAATTCATTTTCATGATGCATATATGACTGAGAATGTGACATCCCCCCAGAATGGGACACAACACCATAACAAGTTGTGATTGGGCTAATCATATATTTCTGTTATGGACTGAAAACACACAGCTTGCACAGCTAACATGAACGTTAATTTTTAACGCATTAATCTGTTAGGTTTAAAGGTTTTACCTATGCCATGTGTGGCTTTCTTATACTATTTGTTGACGACATTACAAACAATTGAGCCTGAGACAAAATTTAAAATATTAAAAAAAATGAAAAGGAGAAATTTTGCAAAGAGGATGGTGTTTTCCCTAGGGACATTCACTGTGCGACCACTCAACCACTGACTTCCTCTATTACAACCACCACTAATGTGTGTGTATACAAACCCACCCAAAATGGGGACGGGTACCAACAATTCCATGTGGCAGGCTTGAACAATTGTGAAGATGTCTATACATGAAACCATTAGTTGCCTTGTTAAACCATAAATAAAGTGTCTGGGTGGGTGTGTGTGTATTATATAGATAGATAGATATAATTGTTGATTGATATATAGATAGATATAATTGTTGATTGATATATAGATAGATATAATTGTTGATTGATATATAGATAGATATAATTGTTGATTGATATATAGATAGATATAATTGTTGATTGATTCTCCAGTCACATTTTACATCATATGGAGAGAGAGACACACAGAGTTAATGTAGGAGGAACAGGATGAGTGTACACACAATGATTGGTGGAAGGCAATGAGTAAAAGAACACTACAAATACATACATGCATGCACATACATACACATGCATGCTAACACACACGTGTACACACACACAGTCACACTGTGAGAGAGAAAAGGTAACAGAGACAAATGAAAAGGGGGAGTAAATGACATGATAGCTACAGCAGGTGTTATATAAATGACTGTTTTATAGTTTTGCTTTGAGCCAATAAATATTTTTGTTCTGAAAATTAGAATTCAATTAATCATTTTGTATAAACACAAAGAAATTTGATAAAATTTAAATAATAATTAATGAAGGTACGGCATAATTCCTGTGGCAAACGAATACTTCCAAAATTAAGTCATATGATGAGTAATATATATATGACATATATATATATATCTGTATGTATATAATATATGTATATATATATATATGTATACATATATATATGACTTTATATATATATGTGTGTGTGTATATATATATATATATATATATATATATATATATATATATATATATATATATATATATATATATATATATATATATATATATATACATAATATGACATATATATATATATATATATATATATATATATATATATATATATATATATATACATAATATGACATATATATATATATATATATATATATATATATATATATACATAATATGACATATATATATATATATATATATATATATACATAATATGACATATATATATATATATATATATATATACATAATATGACATATATATATATATATATATATATATATGTGTGTGTGTGTATATATATATATATATATATATTCTTTTATCATTTACTTGCTTCAGTCATTTGACTGCAGCCATACTGGAACACTGCCTTTGGTCGAAAAGATCACCCCCAGGACTTATTCTATCAGTCTCTTTTGTCAAACAGTTAAGTTACAGGGAGATAAACACATCAACATTGGTAGACAAGCAATGGTGGGGGATAAACACACACATACACACAAATATACATACATACATGTGTGTGTGTGTGTGTATATATATATATATATATATACAGAATGGGCTTCTTTCAGTTTCCATCAACCAAATCCACTCATAAGACTTTGGTCTACCTGAGGATATGGTATAAGACACTTGCCCAAGGTTCCATGCAGTGGGTCTGAACTAGGAACCATGTGGTTGAGAAGCAAGCTTCTTACCACACACCCATGCCTGTGCCTATACATAAATATATATAACACACACATATATATATATATATATGTATATATATATATACATACATAATATAACATACATATATATATATATATATGACATATAAATATATAATATGACTTATATTTATATATATGACATATACATATATATATATATATATATATATATATGACATATATATCATCATCATTTAACGTCCGCTTTCCAAGCTGGCATGGGTTGGACGGTTTGAGTGAGGACTGGTGAGCCAGAAGGCAGCACCAGGCTCCAATCTGATTTGGCAAAGTTTCTAGAGCTGGATGCCCTTCCTAATGCCAACCACTCTGAGAGTGTAGTGGGTGCTTTTACGTGCCACCAGCATGAGGAAAATGCTATTTACTTGTTTAAGGGATGTACTTGATAAATTGCGAAAAAAACTCTAACAGTTCAAATACTAAGAAATAAGCATACTCAATTTCCTTTTTATCAAATAATTTAGGAAAATGAATAGATTATTTCCCTTGTCTATATATAAGGATCCCTTCCAGGGGCAAATGGGTTATTTCCCTTCGTTTTTAAAATAACATATATTAGACATATGTAAGGATCCCTTCCGAGAGCCCTATTATCGATTTTTTTCAACAATCTGAGTATGCCATGAGGTTTCCAGACATGAATTCAACTCAGGTGTCAAATCGATAAAACAATGTAGGAGGAGCTAACAACTCCACAAACACAACCACAGACAGAATTTCCTACATATGTAGTAGATCATCATCATCATCATCATTGTTTAACGTCCGCTTTCCAAGCTAGCATGGGTTGGACGATTTGACTGAGGACTGGTGAAACCAGATGGCTACACCAGGCTCCAATCTGATTTGGCAGAGTTTCTACAGCTGGATGCCCTTCCTAACGCCAACCACTCAGAGAGTGTAGTGGGTGCTTTTATGTGTCTCTATAATATAATAAATGTGAATGTCAGTGTGTTAGTGTGTCACACTTTTTCAACTTTACTCTTAGAGGCCATAGCCCAACATATCATACCATTTTGGAATCTGGCTGAGTCTGTGAGTAAATTAAAAACATTCCAGGCCACATCTAGACCCACAATCCTGAAATTTTGAATTCCCAAGTTTTCATTATTGTGATTGTTTACAGTGATTTTTTTACATGACTTTTTGTGAGAATTTTTTTTGTATGATAACAATTTTTATAATCTAAAGGCTAACTCCATGAGTAAATTAAAAACATTCCAGGCCGAACCTGGACCTGCAATCCTGAAATTTTGGATTCTTTTCATTACTGTGATTGTTTTCGGCAATTTTTCTTTTTTTTTTTTACATGACGTTTTGTGACAAATATAATCATCATTGGGATATGACTCTGGAGGAAGCAATTGCAACAAATTCTCCAAAACAAGTCAGAGATTTCTTTATAGATCTTCCTATTCAGGGTCAGTTGCTTAAAAGCCGCCCGGCTGTTTTTAAGCTAGTATATAGATACACACACACACACACATATATATATATATATATGCACACACATACACACACACATTATATGATATATACACACACGATCAGGTCTTACATATGCTTTGTCATATAGGCAACAGCTAGATGGTTTTACTGAGATAAACTTTGCCTTTCATCCTCTACCAGGAGGGCATTATTCATTTCTTTACTGCTTCCATCCCTCCCACCTTTATCTCTCTCTCTCTCTCTCTCTGTGGAAGAAGTCAGCTTTGGTTCAATCTAATAGCTTGTCTCCTCACAAGTCTACAAGTATTGAAGTCATGCCAAATGTCATGTTGGCATCCCTAGAATTCCATCAGGAGTTTAGAGCCCAAAGCAAGACAATACTGTGTATGTGCTTGTGTGATGGAGGTGGGGAGTGAACATACACACACATGCAGATAAAAATACACGTGTATATATAGACATACACACACAAGTTCACAAACACACACATAAATACACATATATGCATGAGTGTGTGCGTGTGTCATTCAAGTTGATAGCTGCATTGTAGATGGAAGGATTAAGGATAAGAAAGCAGAGAAAGCAGGCAGATGATCAGGTATCATTGCAAACATACTGAAAGTATCTAGCAAGGTGGGTCATGCGCTAGTCAGCTAGTCACGTGCATAATCAATCAGTCAGTATACAAAGGTCTCATACCCAATGAATGGTGCAGCAGCACCATCGTCAACTGCTACAGCAGAGGAGATGCACAGATGAGGGGAAACTACAGAGTTATCATGCTGATAGACCAGGTTATGGAGGTAACTGAGAATTATAGTAAAGCTCGGCAGTAATAGAATTAAACCTAAAGCATTTAAACTGATCATAGCCAACCAAAATAATGTTTTATCTTCAAACTGGTCGGATCTGGCCTCTCACACTTACCCTACAATGTTATTCTAAAAATAAATAATCATGTCATTGAAATTTCAAAGCTACAAAGTAACACGACTAATTGAAATCAATGTGAATAAATAAGCATCACTTTTAACATGGCTCAGTGGTTAGAGTACTGGGCTCACAATCACAAGGTAGTGAGTTCAATTCCCAGACTGGGCTGTGTTGTGTTCTTGAGCAAGACACTAGTTCACATTGCTCCAGGTTTACTCAGCAGTAGAAATGAGTTGTGACGTCACTAGTGCCAAGCTGTATCAGCCTTTGCTTTTCCTTGGACAATATCGGTGGCATGGAGAGGGGAGCCTGGTATGCATAGGCAACAGCTGGTCTTCCATAAACAACCTTGCTCAGACTTGTGCCTCTGAGGGTAACTTTCTAGGTGAAATCCCATGGTCATTCATGACCAAAAAGGGGTCTTTACCTTTTTACATTTAACAGAGTAATCTGAATGCTAAAGGATCTGGATGAGGTATAGTTCAGTTTTGTGCCTTCTTCTTAATAAACATAACTGCAGGAAACATACTTAGCTAAAAGTAAATTGTTGTACCAACAATTCCTCAACTTAGAGAAAGCTTTTAATATGGTTCCATTCTCTGTAATTTGTTGGTTGCTAAGAAAGCTTGTGGTGGAGGCGCGTGGCTTAGTGGTTAGGGTGTCAGCATCATGATTGTAAGATTGTGGTTTCGATTCCTGGACCGGGCGATGCGTTGTGTTCTTGAGCAAAACACTTCATTTCACATTATTCCAATCCACTCAGCTGGCAAAAATGAGTAACACTGCGATGAACTGGCGTCCCGTCCAGCTGGGGAATACATATGCCATTGAAACCAGGAAACCGGGCCCATGAGCCTGGCTAGGCTTTAAAAGGGCGCATTTATTTTTTTTTAAGAAAGCTTGTAGATGAATGGTTTGTGAAACTCATGCAGGTCGTGTACAGAGTTAACAAGTACAGCAAAAAGTTTAGTAAGCAGGTAGGAGCCCACCAGGACTCAGTTGTCCCTTTGGACAACTGAGTCCTTCAAGGCATAACTGAGGAGTTTAACCATTTAGCAGTTTGATTATGCTGTCAAATGTATTGCTTCTTAACAGAAAATTTTGCCTCTCACAATATAGAAACATTTCTCATGGCACCAGCAGATAAAATGGAAAAGGTGTTTCCCCAGAGGATGGCAAGAGAGATGCATTGGAACAGCCACTCTAACTCATGAGGCTTGCACTTGTGGACAGCAATCTCCACACAGGGTCAAGAATGGTGGAGGTCTCAACTGCTACAGGCTCAACTATAAACCTGTCAGAGAGCAACCAATACCTTGACAGCTTGTTTTTCTCAGACTGATGAGCAGTGGAACTTGGACTAGTAGCTGAACACACCAAGTTGCTGCTGGAGAAGGTATCACGGCATGTGGTATCCCAGATGAGGAGCATACCACCATGGAATGGGAAAATCACCATACCATCCAGTTTTTAACTGTCCCCTCAGTCTAACCCTGCTGGTTCAAGCTGAGAAGGGAAACCTGCAGTGACTAGGCCTATCTATTCATCTGGTTTTTGAATTAATTATTATCTCATAGCTTTGAAATTTCAATGATGTGATTGTTTATTTTGGGAAAGACATTGTATGGTAGGTGCAAGAGGCCAGATCTGGCTGGTTTGAACATAAAACAGGAAAAATAGATATGTGCTTTAAATACGTAAAAGGTTAAGTCTGGCTATTTGTTTGAACTCCTAAATTGGTCTAGTTCTTATAACTGAATTTACCAAAGATTTGAAACAGAAATTTTAGACATGAAGCGAAACTCAGAATTGAGTAGCTTAAAGTAAATTCAGCAAAAACTGTTTTAATTAATAAGGAAGAAGACAGTACCCTGCTACCACTAAGGAATTTGCCAAGCTCAATATGCAGAAAAGAAGAGGGCAAAATTCCAAACAGTGCACCCAAAGTAAACAATGGATGCATGAGTTAGTAACCGTCAAAGTATGCAACACAAACTTCCAATACAACAGAGCAGTATGCAAGCAGATATCAGGTCTACCAATGGGATCAAGCCTATCAGGTCTGTTGGCCATCACATACATGAACCAACTGGAGCACACAGTTTAGTAACTGGCACTCTGGTATCTTATTCTCCAGATATTTTGACAACATTCTAATGTTTACTTTCTCCTGGGAACAGGCCATCAACATGTACCAGAGACTTGACAATACTGACAAACACATAAAATTTGAAGTGAATGCTCGGGAAGTGAAAAAGTCTTTAACGTTTCGAGCCTACGCTCTTCTACAGAAAGGAACACAGAAAGAAACAAGGAGAAAAAAAAAAGAATGTGTAGTGGCTAGCGATCTATCATGGAAAAAGTAGGAAGTACAAAAAAAGTTTAGAAAGTATAAAAAAATTTTAGAAAGTATAAAGATACATGAGTATACATAGTGATATACACATACAACGCACACACATACATACATGTGTATACATACATACATATATTCATGCATATGTATGTATGTATGCATGTATGTAGGATATTTACATAAGTGAAGCTGTGATGGCCACTATTAAAAATCATATTAAATATATAGTTATGCAGATTTGACAGACAGTCAAATTCTCTGCTGGGTATACTCTGAACACATTCAAAGAGAGTGTGCCCAACTATCTGTCATCTCAGTATAACTATGTATAAACACATTTTCCAATAGTGGCCATCACAGTATCACCGATATAAATATTATATGTATGAGGTCTGACCAAAAAGTATTTGAACTGGTGCTCTAAAAAGAAAACTTCAAAAACATATCAATTTGACATTTAATCTCTTTTGAAGTAGTCACCATTTGAAACCTCACACTTTATCCATAATCCTTTCCATTCATCTCCTTTTTTGAGATAGTGAGCAGCTACCTAGTCGCATTCTCTTGGATTTCTTCAACATCTTGAAATCTTGTTCCTTTCAAGTGGGATTTGATTTTTGTCTTGGTTTCAGGGTCATAGCCATGAACCCACAATTTGTCACCTGTTATGACAGTTTTCAAAAACTTTTCACCTTCCTCAACACAGTCAAGGAGATCCTGCACAGCTAAAAGCCAATCTTCTTTTTGAGACAACCACATTCTACAGACTTCCAAGTACTTCTGTAATCAACAGAAATGAGCTAGACCATTACATCTTAGTGCACATATGGGACAGAGCTCAAGGTCAATCTGTGCCAAGCAGCTTCACTCTGCATACTTTAGCTGTTACCATAGCAACAGTTCAGATAGTTTTTGATCAGACCTCATATATATATATATATATATATATATATATATAAATATATGTGTGTGTATGTGTATATATATTAATTGCCTCAATAACTGAAGAGATGCTGGTGCAGGTTTTCGACCCAGCATCCAAAACTCGGAGTTTTATTATGGAAACTGAATAACTGTCACATATTATATTACAAATATATATATATATACATATATATGAGGTCTGATCAAAATGTGTGTGTGTGTGTGTGTGTGTGTGTGCATGAACACTTTCACACACATGTACACACACGACAGGAATTTCTACCGATCAAATTCAATCACAAGGCTTTGGTTGGCCTGAGGCTATAGCAGAAGACACTTGCCCAAGGTGTAATGCAGTGGGACTGAACCCAAAACCATGTGATTGAGAAGCAAGCTTCCTAACAACACAGCCATGCCTGTGCCTACACACACACACACACACACACGTGTGTGTGTGTGTGTGTCCATAAATTAAATAACTATAAGATAAGCTATAATCTGGATTCCTTGATACTGGGATACATGAAACCTTACCAGAGAGGTAGGCATCCCTGAGGATTATGTGCAATGGAAAGAATAAACATAGAAAAATAGGGATTTACTACACACATAGAAAAAGTAGAACACTCTGTAGTTACCTGGCAGAGAAGTCCCTGAACTACAGGAAGGTATGTTAGAACACTACTGGCCTTACCACTAACATGGGGGCATAAAATCACAAGACTCTCATGATTCTTGTACACCTAATACAATTACAATTTTGTAACACCTACTTGAACAGCCCTATATGTATATCCATACCTGAACCCCCTCTCATTACGCCTACCTGTTGCACACTTTAATCCCTTAAAATCCAATTTCTTGGTCAGAGTAAGGTACTCCAGTAACAGGTGAGTTGGTTAGAAGAAAATTTCAAGCAAATATAAAAAAAAAAAAAAAAAAAATATATTTATATTAGTTGTTAGATAATGTTACATGAAATAATCAAAGCTTTACAGTTGTTTCAATGAAACCAGTGAATTGTGAATATTATTATGCATATTATGCAATAAGGTGTAAACATTATAAAGTAATATTACGCAAAAGAATTGCTACTCCTTCTGAGGGAGATTTACTGTATTTGGCACATGAAGACGGTCTATTTATTTCTGGTAAAATTGTGTAACTCATGTAAATATATATATATATGTATCATTATCATCCTCATAACCACTTAACAGACACTTTTCCATGCTTTCATGGAAATTTGCTGAGCCAGATTTTTTTTATTATTGTATGCCCTTTCTGTCACCAGCCCTTACTTGTTCCCAGCCAAGGTAATGTTTTGCCATTGCCAGACAAGTCTTTGTTTTCATAGAAGACAGAAGATTAACAACAACACTTGTATAACAGTGATGTTCATTTAGAATCATTACATGATGCCAAGACAAGGTACACAAATACACACATACATATACACATATATAAAAAAAAAATTTAACACACCTTATCCCAACAAATCAAACTACATCTCTTCTTCTCTTCCTCACATTTCCTCTTTTTCATGTACTATGCTTATCTCTCGCTCCCCAATCCTGTCCTCACTGCAATGCTCACTGTATTGTAGATATCCTGTTGTCCCCTACCTCCTCTATATACCCACGTTTCACCAGTCAATGCATTTCCCACCCCCTCACTTCATGTAAAGTCCCTACTCACACACCCTTGGCAATACTCTACCATCCCATTTACATTCTGATCCCTGTACCTTGAGGGTATGCCCCAACACCATGCCACCATCTATCTCTCTCACTCTACCATCTCATTTATATTCTGGTCCCCGTATCTTGAGGGTATGCCCTGGCACTTTACCACCATCTCTCTCCTGCTTTCTCTTACACTCTCACATTTTCACTCTCTTCCACTCTCTCTCTCTCATTCTTGATCACTCACCCTCTCTCTCTCTCTCTCTCTCTCTCTCTCTCGCCTTCTAACCAAGTAACCATGTATCTCCTCTACAGCAACACACATGTTTCTATTCTTCTATCACACTCTAACCTCTCATCACTTGGCCACAAGGCCACTTCCTTCAATGCCCCACCTTCTCAAAGGATCTGTGTCTTGCAAGTTGTTTGGTGACCCTGCCAGTGCTGCTGCACCCAGTCTAGTGTAAAGTAGTTGTTGTTTGAAAGGGCATCCAGCTATAAAACCATACTAAAACAGGCTTCGCCCGTGCTGGTGCCACAGAAAAAGCACTCAGCCCACTCTGTAAGGTGTTTGGTGTTAGGAAGGGCCTCCAACCATAAAAACAGCTCCCTGCTAGCCAGCTCCATCCAAAACCAGCCAACCCATGCCAGCATGGAAAGCGAACATTAAACGATGATGATGATGATGATGATGCAATACAAGCAAACTGAACCTGAGATTATGTGGCCAACAAGCAAACTTCTTAAGCACACAGCTATACCCATATGTATATCATCCTTCTTATGTCTACTTTCTATGCTGACAGCTCATCATGGTTTCAGTCAGTTGTTATTTGGATTTATTGTCCTCCTAGATGCGATAACGAAACTACATGTCACTAATCTGCTATGTTTTGGCATAGTTTCTATAGCTGGATGTTCTTCCTAACATTTATTATTTTACAGATTACACTGGGAGTATTTTATCATGGCACCAGCACTTATGAGGTTATTATGTCCTCAACTAATAGGTCGTCACAGCCATTCAATGTATTTGTTCATTCTCTAATCACTTTATAGAATTGAGTGCATTTTATAATAACAGCAGAGTTAGAGATTGTGTTATGTCCTTGACAACACAAAGAGGCACCTTAACTGACTGTTCACTTGTCAAACACTTTACATTGGGTACTGAGAGCATTTAGATGATAGCAGTATAAAAGATCTTCCTTTGTACCAGGATCCTCAGGGCTCTATGCTATCTCCATTTAATCCGGGCAGCATGAGAAAAAATAGAAGAGAGGATGATTGTATATGAAGTAGAGTAAAGAGAGAAAGGGAAGAAGGCACGATCAGAAACAAAGAGTGATTGGAGTGATGTTGCAGAAAAGGAGGGAGTGATAAAAGGCAGAGCTAGTGGAGCAATGAAACAAATGTATTAAAGGCAAGGTAGCATAATGGGAGAAAGATACAAATGATAGTTACATGTTTGCAGATAAAGGTGCGAGAAAGTGAAGTCATTGATATGGTCAGTGGTAGGGTGTGATGGATGCCAGTGAAGAGTGGCCAGGGTGGGTGGGAGTAGCATCTAGCAGAATAGAAGGGACAGTAATGTTAGATGGTAATGAAAATGGTGATGCAGAGAGATGGGTGTCAATAAAAAAAAAAAACTGATCTGAAGGAGAGAGAATGATGGTGGATAAAACAGAACGAAATGAAGAGTGCATGCATCAGGCATCAATAGATTTGATGCGATCCCTCCTAACCCAAGCATCTTGATTTGGAATGAAAGTGGAGAGAGAAGAAGGAAGATATGGACGGTGGAGGTGGAGAAAAGAGTCAATACTGATAGATCTGTTTACCCTAATTTCAAGGGTAGCAAGTACAGTCACAGGAAGAGGGATAATAGAGAGATGGCTGAGGTGTCAAACAGGCACAAGGTGCAGCAGAGAGTGATTTAGCAGACACACACATATACATATAAATTATAATACGCACATCCATTATTATACATGAATTATGTATACGTAGGCACAGGCATGGTTGTGTGGTAAGAAGCTTGCTTCCCAACCACATCATTCCGGGTTCAGTCCCACAACATGGCACCCTGGGCAAGTGTCTTCTATTGTAGCCTCAAGCCAACCAAAGCTTTGTAAGTAGATATGATAGATGGAATATGAAAGAAGCTTATCGTGTGTGTGTGTGTGTGTGTGCGTGTGTGTCTGTGCTTGTCCCCCCCACCACCTCTTGACAACCTGTGTTGGAGTGATTATATCCCTGGAACTTAGCAGTTGAGCAAAAGAGACCAATAAAATAAATATTAGGTTTAAAAAAAAATATAAGTACTGGGATTGATTCATTCAACTAAAAATTCTTCAAGGTAGTGCCCCAGCATGGCCACAGTCTCACAACTGAAGCAAACAAAAGATAAAAGATGTAATATATACACATATAGTTCAATTTGTAACATGATTAGTGAATGAGTCCCTTCTATGTGGAGGCACATGGCTTAGTGGTAGGATGTTATGTCTATTTACAAAATATATACGTAAGTGCAGGCATGCCTTTGTGATAAGAAGTTTGCTTCCCAACCACATGCTTCCAGGTTTAGTCCTACTGAGGTCCTTGGACAACTATCTTCCACTATAGCCCCAGGCTGCCCAAAACCTTGTGAGTAGATTTGGTAAACATAAACTGAAACAAGTTCATCATAGAAATAATACATTTCTAAATCTCTCAGAGGGATTTATGCAGTAGCAGCACAATAAAATGATAGTATGTTGTCAACTTAATGTGACAGTCCCATGAAAGGGAAGAATGCTACTGCTATTTAGCCCTAGGAAACACCATTTCCTGTTGGACTTGACACATTTCCTGTGTCCTTATGTTTTCAAAGTGGAGTCAAGCACCTCCACCCAGCAAAGTCATTGCTCATCAATAAGTCTGGAGTAGTATGGCTTCCTAGCTGAAACTAGTCTCTGGATGCTGGCTTTACTGGGTGGAGGTGCTTGTCTCCACTTTGAAAACATAAGGACACAGGAAATGTGTCAAGTCCAACAGGAAACGGTATTTTCTAGGGCTAAATAACAGTAGCATTCTTCCCTTTCATTGGACTGTCACATTAAGTTGACAACATACTATCAAGTTCATCATATATATATTATCTTAAGTGTACAGTATTATATCCTTATATCCATTACAGCTGGTCTTATCAATTGGTTTTGCACTAGAAATTCAACAGAGGGTTAGGTAACAATCTGATAATGTAACTCTGCACTCATTAGAGGTAGCCAATATGGAATGAAACATGATGACCACACACACACACACACACACACACATATATATATATATGATGACCATATATATATGTGTGTGTGCATGCTGTACATTACTGTCACCTTGCCTTGACAAGAAGTATCCTTTGTTTCCAATATTCTGTGAAAATATCTCCTTACTTGGAAACAGGTGAGGGTCAGTGAGAGGAAAGGCATCTGTTGAAAATCCACCTGACCTGATAAATTTCATCTGACCCATGCAAGTATAGAAAAATGGATGTTGAAACAATGATGTACAGCCATAAATGTGTGTGTGTGTGTATATATATATGTATATATATATATATATATATATATATATATATATATATATATATATAAGGCAGTGCTCCAGCATGGCCACACACAAATGAGTAAAACAAGTAAAAGAATATAAAAATACACACACACACACACACATATATAAATTTCATGTTTGCTTATATTAACTGAAGCAGGTCTTGTTTAAGGACATGTATTTTCTATTATATATTACGCAGATTTTGGTTTGACTTCATAATTACAAGTTTATATATATATAACTTGAGAGAGAGGGAATATGGGGAGTTTTCACCAGTATGACTCAAACTAATAGGCATGCATTCTGAGTGCTCAAATAGGTGTGCCACCAAAATTCCAGTTTGGACAGCAGTAGAAGTTGAGGTTATGTGATTGTCTTGTTCAAAACGGCTAAAGGCGGCTTCCCTTTTGAGTCAGTGGGTTTGCCTTTCCTCACTACTTTAACACACACACACACACACATATATATATATATATATATATATACACACACATACACATACATAGTCTTTTTTTATTTCTAATTGGCAGAAAGTTACAAAAGTGACTCAAGAGCCAAGAGTCTCATGCATGGCACTTTTACCCCACGCATCATTGGTCACCCTACCCTCTATCCACCATTTACTCCTCTACCCTATCCACTCTACAGTGGTTACCTACTTTTTCCTATCACCCTTAATGACCTTCTACTCAACACTTGTTCTTCATTACATTCAGTCCCCTCACCCATTCCCCACCTCTTTTACTCTCCTCCCCAGATGCTCTTGCAATCTCTACCCACACTCAGCCCTTCAGTCTCCACTCATTTCTTCTCACCTCATACTTTGAGGTTCCACACAGCCACCTCAACACCACTATTTTATGTCCTCATTTCTAAACCGTGAGTAGCCATGTAGCCTCTCTACAGCAAGAAATCTATTTTTCCCAGGCCCTTCCTTTCATGCTTCAACCCCTCATATCCAAGCATAAAGTGTCCTTTCTCAGGGACTTTAGTCTTGCAAGTTGATTGACGACCTCACTAGTGCTGGTGGCACGAAAAAGGCACCCAGCACACGTAAGTGGTTGGCATTAGGAAGGGCATCCAACCGTTAAAAAAACCATACCTGTGTAGACAGTTGACCACGATGCAGTCCTTGCACTCGATGGATCCTGTCGAACTATACAACCCATGGCAGCAAGGAACATGGACGTTAATGATGATGATATGTGTGTGTGTGTGTGTGTGTGTATGTGTGTGTGTATGTATATATGTATGTATGTATGTATATATGTATGTATACACACTCATGTATTGAGGCTTTATTCCTCCCGCTTGTTTTACCATACATACATGTTCGCTAGAACAAACAAGAGAAACTGAATTCAATACGTGAATATATATACATATACTTCTTTTTTATTTGCTTGTTATTTGTTTACTTTGCAATCAGTAGAAAGTTACAAGTGTGACTTAAGGTTCAAGAGCTTGTTGAAATGTGACATGCATGAAAACACTCCAAGCCCTGAGTCACACTTGCAACGTTCTGTTGGTTTAAAATATAATAAAGTACATATACACACACATATATATATATATACATTCATATATATACATACACATGCATGCAGATATATATTCATATACATTCATATAAACATTCAAGAATCTAACCCACGAACTTATGATTGTGAACCTAACACCTAAACCACTGGACATACATATATATATATATATATATATATATACACACACACACACACACACACGGACACATTTACAAACCAACTTATCTATATACATACAAACGCACATACACGTAAACAGACTCTGTAATACTGTGTATGCAAAATAAAGTCAATGTGTAAACAATTATCGTTTTATAACACACACACATATACACACACGAGTGTGTGCGAGAGAAAGAGAAAGAGAGAAACAATTATAAACATACACGTTCAAAGATATATATATATATATATATATATATATATATATACGTCGAAGTAAAACAGTATGTATGTTCACAACAGAAGACATGTATATATATATATATATATATATATATATATATATATATATATATATATATATATATATATATATATATATATTACTTTCACCCCTTCACCTATTTTCAGTATATATGCGTATATGTATTTATGTCGAGAGGCAGCTTATTTTTCAGTTGTGTTTGTATACATGAACACATGAATATATACAGTGTCTCGAAATAATCTGTTCCACACAATAGTAAGGTGAACCTCGATGTATAATAATATATCTGTGTATGTAACAAGGTAAACGAACAAAAACAAAACTCTATTCATCGATAAATACTTTGGGAAATTTATTTTCAAAATCTAAAAATCGTGTATTGATGTTTATTTGTAAGCAAATAAATACAAATGTGTTTATGTGTGAGTATGTGCGTATGTATGTATACGTGATTAATCGCAATACACACCTGCCTACATATGCATATATAACAAGTGTGCATGTGACTGAAAGTGTGTTTAAATTGACATGTAAATGTGTGTGTACATAGAGAGACAAATGTAGAACAAAAACACTCTTTCTCCTTCAAGAGCATCTGTATTCAGAGAAAGGGGAAATTATATACATACACACATTTTATATATATATATATATATATATATATATATATATATATATATATATATATGTATGTATGTATGTATGTATGTATGTGTGCTATGTTGTATTTTGTTTTGTTTATATAATGATGATTGAGCATTGGCACGTAGGTATTGTTACAGTGGTTCGATCTTGCAATGTACCTCTTTTGCTCAAATGACAACATCGCTGAGAGTTCAAATGAAAGAAAAAGACAGAAAGTAGCGTGAGATATAAAATATGAATAAATAAAAAAAATTATATAAGACACCTATTAAGCGAATGTAAAGGTAAGCAATAACAATTTGAATTGCAACTTACCTTAGTGTCGTCTTCCTCCATTTCGGATTCCCTTCTGCTCTGTTGTACACAGAGCACGTAAGTAATATGAATATCCCTCTCTTTTCCTTTGACTTTAATACCCTGCAATAGGATTTCCAGTTAAGTCGACTAGAACTGTTGAAAGCAATAGTTTCGATTTAGCAGAATAGATTGATAGTTAAGAAGGGATATATATATATATATAATATATATATATATATATATATATATATATATATATATATATGGATTTAGAGAGAAAGATAGGAAGGAATATGCAGCTCTATCAATCAGTCACAATAATAATAAAGCAACGACCGACACAGGTAGAAATAATACGATAACAGTGTTGTTATACGTTTAAAAATTAACAACCATTATTAACAAAATAAAAAGTACGCTTTTTAGTTTTATGTCACTTCACTTCCCTGCAACGCTTAGAAATATTAAACGTTGTTACTTAAGTTAGTCTTTTCAATATCGTTGCTACTGAAGAATTAACTCTTGGTTTCTCAGCATTTTTGTTTTGATTCCGTTTTGTTGCGTTTATTTATTCTTTTTCACTTTTTTACCCCTTTTTTTTTTCTTTTACAGTTGCTTTTTCACCCTTTTTTTGGTATTATTGTTCTCCCTCTCTTGTAGTATTTCTCGGGTTTTTTTTCTTCAGCTTTGTTGTTAATTGCTATGTATTCCTCTGTTTAAGAGGGAGAGAGAGGCGAAAAACTTGTTGGTTTGGAGTGAGAGACTGAGAGTGAAGAGAGAGTGAAGAGAGAAAGAGAAAAGAAGTAAGGAAGGAGAAACTTGCCAAAAAAAAAGTACTCTTCTGAAGACTGAGGTAAGTTTAGACGAAGGCGCCTTATTTGTAATCCTCGTCTTTTCCTAATAGGTAAGATTGCATTGTTTTAGTTCATCTTATTTTTTATATTTATTATTTTTTCCCCCTTTAATCGACTCTCTTTAAGTTAGTAAACTCTGTCTTCTACTCCTCTGCCAGTTATTATAGTCTTCGAACTGCATCCTATCTATGTACGTTTCTCTCTCTCTCATCTGTAACTTAACTTGTGTCCTCTGCGTCAGAACACTGCATTGAGATCGATTCCGTCTCAGAGTGAGAGCGGTGTCCAACCGGTGCACAGTTTCTCTTTCCATAATCAGATTTGCTTTTACAGGAGTTCATATTTCATGTACTACTGCTTCACTCAACTTGTTGCATCTTCTCTTCACAGCTGTAAACATACTGCTGCACACTGTTATGATATTATACTTCGTTCTGCCTTACTTTATCTTCTTCTCCATCAAACTTCGATTGTCATTCCAGTTTGTTTTATTGTGTTTTAAGTATCAATGTTTTAGTTCGATACAAACACCAAACCAACTCCGCCTTTTATTCTTCTGGGTTCAGTATAACTAGTACCAGTCAAATACTCTCGTTATACACAACTATTGACCCTCCCTCCATGTGTCTACATTTGATGGAGTGGCAGAAATGTTAACCCATGAAACCAAATGTCGAAGTATATTTTGCATCATTCTGTCTATGTTTTGAGTTCAAATTTTACTGAGGCCGACTCTATCTTTCATGTAGTAATAGAATAAATACAAGTCAGGTGATCTTATTTACTGTTCTTAACCTAATCAACGTAATAATACCTTCTCATTGTGACTGTATCGCTGCTGAGTTTAATGTTTTGGTATAACTTCGCCATTGAGAAAAGTTTGATAGTCACCACTTCTCGTTATTCTAACAGAAAACATTTTTGGAAAGGATTCCGTAATCTGCTTAGAGCTAGAACTAGACTTGAACTATTGAACAAGTGTTTTGTGTCGTCATCGATATTTTCATAGAATGTCATTCGGTGTATTCCCATGATTTCGATTTGAAAAATCATGTGAACATTAACTGGTGACATTAATCTTACCAAATGTTGACACTTGTTTTGTTAATCAATCTGATAACCTGTCAGGAATAATTTGTCACTTTCGCTGTATGATTTATTTGATAGTTGGCTTGTATTGTGTCAAATTCTTGACATAAATACAGATTTGATTATCACATTTTCATTGCATATACAAGCAAAAAAAAAAGAACTTAGGAAAACATACTTCATTATTTATTATTTTTTACTATTTTATTTTCTCTTTTAATTTTTCTTTTTTTTTTCTTTTCGTTTGGCAAAGTTTTTGCTTGTCAATAACGAAGTAATGACTAGTTTCTCCATCTTCTAAGTGTGTCCTCAACATACCTTGAAGAATACTTTTAAGACTAAATCCAAAACGGACAAAGTTGTTTATTGCGTTCAATTCTCTTCAGTGGCAACGACTCAAAAAGAAAGAAATGGTTGTATGAGAGGGAAAGATGACTGATACAATGTTTCTGGTAACATTAAATTGTATCAGTTGAATTGATGAATGTCACTTGACAGATTCTGTAGTTGCTGGTACTGCTAGAAATAGCAGCTAAATCTCCCACAAATCCTACCCTAACACCTTCAAAAAGGAAGAACACGTAGGGAACTATAATTGAAATAAAGGTTGGATGGCCACAACTAGAACTGAACAGCAACTTTGAATTTGAAGTGTTTTTAATTAGGTGTTGACTCTATATCTGAGATAGGTGAGTTTTACAAGTACCATAACCCATCAATTTGTTGGATATTCCTTAAAGAAAATTTTTTAATAAGGCACAATAAATGTGAGGTTAAGGTTCTGGATTACTAACCTCTTGGTTGTAAGTTCAAAACTTACTTAGGTGAACATGTTTGTGCTCCTTTCTCAGCAAAGCCTACTTCAGCTGGCCTGGCTCTGTTGGTAGGTTCTTGGCCTAATGTATTCTAATTCTACTTCATGGTTGTGCAGCTAAAAGTAGGAAGGTAGCATTTAAGACAGAAATATGACCAACTGAGTCTACCTTAGATTAGTACTTAACAAGTCATTAAGGAAGCCTTTATACAATCTCTATCTTATCTTTTTCTTGTTTCAGAAACCCCATGAAGGGGTTTAGTTAAATAAATCAGTGATAGGGGACAAATTCAAATACATAGAAATATATATACACACACACAAACATATATATATATATACTTTATTTAAAAGCAGCAGAAATATAGCAAAAAAACTGTTACTCAGAGTTTCATGTTCCCGTTCATCGGACAACTTTTAAATAAAGCATATTACTCTACCTCTGGTATTTGAGTACTCTTTTTTCCACCTTGTTGCACATTTATGTGCTGACTCCGGTATATATATATATGACCCCTTTCAGTCATGAATTACTGTGGGATTGCACCTAGAAAGTTCCCCTCTGAGGAACAAGTCCAGACAAGGTTGTTTATGGAAGACCAGCAGTTGCCTATGCATACCAGCCTCCCCTCCATGCCACTGTTGTTATCCAAGGGAAGGGCAAAGGCTGATACAGCTTGGTAACAGTGATGTTGCATCTCATTTCTACAACTGAGTGAACTGGAGTAATGTGAAATAGAGTGTCTTGCTCAAGAGCATAACACACAGCCCGGTCCCGGAATCAAATTTACTATCTCATGATTGTGAGCCCAACACTCTAACCACTGAGCCACGTGCCTTCACTATATATTTATATATATATATATACACATACACACACACACACACACACACACAACAGGCTTCTTTCAGTTTCGATCTATCAGGTTTACTCTCAAGGCTTTGGCAACATTGAAGCTATTGTAAAAGACTCTTACCATGGAGTGTGAATGAACCCAAAACCATATGGTCAGGAAGCAAACTTACCACACAACCACACTCAATATTTTTTTCCTTCTATTTCTTTAAGAAGGAGGCTTCCAAGACTCATAGAAGGAAAGGAGGAAAGTAACAAAAGACCTGGCCAGGATGCTTGCCACAGAGTGAACACTACTAAAGATGTGTAAAGGCTAGGCAGTGATATTGAACTGGGTGACAGGTTAAGTTTACTACCTGAATAGGCAATGATGGGATTTGAACTTAGAACACAAAGACCTAGAGCAATTACTGTAATATATTCCATCTGACATTCTAACAATTCAGCCAGTATACCACCCTCAACCATTACCATCATCAATTAAAGTCTGTTTTCCCTGCTGGCATGGGTTGAACAGCTTGACAGGAACTGGCAAGGCCAGGGGCTACACTAAGTTCCATAGTATGTTTTGACTTAGTTTATATGGCACCAGCACCCTCACCAATGCACCTTGGTTTTTGGATCTCAATTCTGTTGTGGTGGGCAGGTCTTCTTGAGTACACATATGTCTGATTGTTTACTTTTGGAATGCCATTGTAGGGTATACATGAGAAACTAGATCTGACTGGTTTGAACATGAAACAGATTGGGCATTTTGGCCACTTTAAGTGCTAAAAGATTAAATACTAAAGGATACATTGAATAATGTAGTGCCTAATGTACAAAAAGATTGGATAGTCACAACTGGAATGTTTTTGATCATTGTTCTGCTCAATCGAGGTTGATTTAGAACTAAAATACAATACTTTGTTGATTCTATTCTCTCATGGGTAAATGATTTCCCTAACTGGATTTGATCTCAAAATGTAAGATAATAAAGCCAAATTGCTATAAGATATTTTATTACTAGAGTACAATACCATGTATATATATAAATTTCCTTCTTTGGACTTTTTCTATATTTCTGATGAAGAGCTCTTGAAATGTGAAATCCTCTTTTCTTTCCTTTCCTGAGCATCCAATAACACTGTACTTATTCCACGTCCTCGCATTGTTGTTTTTTCTTGCTTTTTCATGTTTGAATTGACTTTTTTTTCTCCGTGTTTTTCTCCTTGTCTCCGTATTCTTTCTGTTGAAGAGCGTAGCTCGAAACGTCAAAGACTTTCCGTATTCCCGAGCGTCATACTAATATATACTTTTGTTATTTACACCACCTGTCCTCGTCTGTTGTTATTTTTTGTATATTCTCCCATATATATATATATATATATATATATATATATATATATATATATATATTCATCATATCATCATCATCATCATTGCCATCATTTAACAATGGGTTTAACAGGATCCAATGGGCCCAAGGACTGCATAGTACTCCATTGTCTACTTTAGCATGGTTTCTATGGCTGGATGCCTTTCCTAAAGCCAGCCACTTTACAATGTGTACTAGGTACTTTTTTTTTGTGACACCAGCACAAGTGCAGCTTGCAAGACTGTAAACCCCAAAAGATGTTGCTTTGTGCTAGGAGATGAGGGTTAAAGCATAAAAGAAGAGGCCTGAACATATGCCTGCCAAATTTGTAGAAAGTAAACACTTTATGACTTTGACCTGCTTAGCATTCAAACCAGTCATATCTGGTCTAAATATTCTACTTGTTTGATGTTCAGACCAGCCAGATGCAACCCCTCACACCTACCCTGCAAGGTCATCCTAAAAATAAGCAGTCACATCATGAAAATCTCAAAGTTGCAAGATGATGCATGATTAATTCAAAACAATATGAATAAATAAGCTTTACATTCGACAGAGTAATCTGAATGCTAAAAGGTTAATGTTTTAACTGATTGAACTGTTTAAACATATACATTAAATATAAATATTGTGATGGAAGATCACATTGACAAAATGTGTTCACTCACAGATAATGTCAATCCCAGAAAACTGCAACACCTTTGTGAAAATGTTTACAGTTCAATAAATACAAGACCTTGAGATAGAGGTTTCAGAAATTTGGTGTGTAAGAGTGGTAGTTGTACTTAGGATCATCAGCACTTTGAGGATATCAAATGGCACTCTTAAACACTCTGGTCAAATACCAGGAAACCCCCAAAATTGTTCTCATGAGTACTGCCCATGTCCTCAGAAAAAAATAATCAACCTTAGAATATCTGAATCTTTTAATCTTTTTCAAAATTGTAGGCACTGGCATGGCTGTGTAGTAAGAAGTTTGCTTCCCAACCACATGGTTCCGGGTTCAATCCCACTATGTCACTCCTTGGGCAAGTGTCTTCTATTACAACCTCAGGTTGACCAAAGCCTTGTGAGTGGATTTGGTAGACAGAAACTGAAAGAAGCTTGTCATGTATATACATTTATGTGTGTGTGGGTTTGTGCATGCATTTGTCCCCCATCACTACTTGACGACTTGTGTTAGTTTGTTTATGTCTTGCATAACTTAACAGTTCAGCAGAAGGCACCAATAGAATAAGTACTTAGCTTAAGAGAGAAAAATAAGTCCTGAGATTGATTTGTTCAATCAAAAATCTTCAAGGTGGTGCCCCAGCATGGCTGCAGTCTAATGACTGAAACAAATAGAAGATAAAAGATTAAAACAAACTTTTAATGAATTGTTAATTCTCAGTATTTGGCCTCCTTCCTTACAATATATCATTGCTACTTAGAAATAACACCCACAATAAAACATCCAACTTGCTGACTCTGAGTAAGACTTGACACAGCTGGTATAAAACAAAGCAACAACAACAACAACAATAATAATGGTTTCAACTTTTGTCACAAGACTAGCAGTTTCGGGGAAGTGGGCAAGTCAATTACATCAACACCAGTGCTCAACCGGTTCTTATTTTATGGACTCCAAAAGGATGTAAGACAAAGTTGACCTTGGAGGTCATTTAAACTCAGAACATGAAAACAGACAGAATGCCACTAAGCATTTTGCTCAGCATACTAACAATTCTGACAACTCACTGCCTTAATAATACTAATAATAATAGTAATAATAATCCTTTCTACTGTAGGCACAATGCCTGAAATTTGAGGGGAGGGTGATAGTTGATTACATCAACCCCAGTGTTTAACTGGTGCTTATTTTATCAACTCCAGAAGGATGAAAGCAAAAGTCAAACTCAGCGACATTTGAACTCAGAATGTAAAGACAGACAAAATGCCACTAAACATTTTGCTCACAGTGCTAATGATTCTGCCAGCTCACCGCCTTAATAGTAGTAGTAGTAGTAGTAGTAGTAGTAGTAATGATGATGATGATAATGCTTTCTGATTTAGGCAGAAGGCCAACAATTTTGACAGTTGGGATGGGAGTTACCAATTAAACCAAACCCTGGTACTTGACTAGTACTTTACTTTATCAACCCTGAAAGGATGAAAAGCAAAGTTGACCTCTGTGTGATTTGAATTCTGGACACATAGGTTTGAAGCAAATATTGCAAAGCATTTTTTCCAATGATTTAATGTTCTATCAGCTCACTGCTTTCATAATAGTAACAGCAATAATTATAATAATAATAATAATAATAATAATAATAATAATAATAATAACAACCCTTTGTACTATAGGCACAAGACCTGAATTTTTGTGGAAAGGGGGACAATCACATCAACCCCCAGTACTTGACTGGTACTTAATTTATCAACCCCAAAAGGATGAAAGGCAAAGTTGACCTCGGCAGAATTTGAACTCAGAATGTAGTGACAGACGAAATACCACTAAGTATTTTGCCCAGCATGCTAATGATTCTGCCAGCTCGCCACCTTAAATAATAATAATGATGATTTCATTTATTTGCCACCAGGGCAAAGGATGAGACAACAATACAGAAAAACAAAGTGTTGGGGTTTACATATAATGAAATGATAAAATAAGTAAATAAACAAAAAAAAAGGAGTAAATATACAATGATAACGAAGGGAAATATACTTAGTATACAAAGGTTAACAAAAAAATGGGGTTGGTGATAGGGATGTGGTCCTCCTGATACAGGATGACTTCTAAGGATAATTGAGGAACCCTACTGTCTGAGATCTTCCTGAACACCAAGGGCAAGTGCCCTCTCCAATTCCCTTTCTCTGACTCACTGGTCTACACTTAGAGAGTTACTATCCACACTTGCCATTTTCACAACTTTCACTCACCTTTCATTAGACTCACTTAAGGACAGCACTTCCCTTTCGACCCTCAATTTCCTTTTCAAGTGAAACTTGAAGTAGTCAATGAGACCTCTACCTAAGAAGAATGACAACTTCTTTCGCCACAGCCATCAGGCAAAGGAAAACTGTCTTGCCTGCCCAATTTTTCTTTAGGCATAAAACCTGAAATTTTGTGGGAAGTGGGCTAGTCGATTACATTGACCCAGTGCTCAACTGGTACTTATTTGATCAACCCTAAAAGGATGAAAGGCAAAGTTTACCTCACAGCATTTGAACTCTGAACATAAAGATGGAGAAAATGCTGCTAAGCATTCATGCCAGCTTGCTGCCCTAATCATGGGGTAATATTACCTTGGTTATGATGACAAAAAAGTCATCTGGCCTTGGTAAAAACATTTGCCTCAATGAACTCTGTCTGACCCAGGCAAGCATGGAAAAGTGTATGCTAAAGCAATGATGATTTTATAGCTCAGACTTCCTTCATTTCTAAAAGTTTCCAGTTGAAGGCAACAGTAAAATGTGTTTATTGATTGATACTTTGATATGTTTATGGCTGTTTAGTAATGTTAATTTTGGACATTTATAAATTGTTAGAATAAAACAAACTTAACAGTTGATACTCTTTCTAAAATTTCAGCTGGTTAAGTTGATAAGATGTTGATGATATTGTTGTTGTTTAACCTCATGTCAATTCTTATCAAGTAGACCTATGATCAAAAGCTGTCTAGCCATGACCATCTTGTTGTTTTCTTTTCTTTCTTTCTTTCTGCTCATTTGGCTCTGGTGTGAAAAATTTGCTTTCTAATCGCATGGTTCTAGGTTCAGTCCCATTACATGGAACTTTGGGCAAGTGTCATCTACTAGAGAGTTACCCTCCACACTTGCCATGGATTTGATAGATGGAAACTGAAAGAAGCCTGTCTTTTGTGTGTATGTGTGTCCTCATATTGACACCTAGACACTCTGAAATCTTCATACTGGAGCTTCCGGCATGAATGCCAGGTAGCACAGCATGTCGTTTCCAAATTTCTGGCAGAGTGAATTGCATCATGGTGGTGTTTTTCTCACAGACAGTGCCCAAGCTGACCCTACTATACTGTGTAGTCAACAAAATCAAAAACAAAATTAAAAATTCTAAATGGTGACAATTTACCCATCGCACCATATGTATGTGAGTGTGTGTGTCTCATATATCATCAGCATTAACTTGTTTCCCAAGTAGTTAATCTGTAGCAAGTGATTAAGCCTCTTCATCTTGATGGGTCCTTGTGCCTGAATGGCTGTTCAGGCCAAAAGCAGTATAGAAGAACCAGAGGCACTTAGCAGAGGGATGTATATATATATATATATATATACAGGTATGTGTGTGTACATATATGTGTGTCTTTGTTTATCACCCACCACCACTTGACAATCAGTGTTAGTTTGTTTACATCCCTGTGCATTGGCAGTTCATCACACATAGACCAATAGAATAAGTACTTGGTTTTGCAAAAAAATATTGTACTGAAGGCAATTTGTTCAACTAAACCCTTCCAGATGGTGCCCCAACATGGCCACAACCCGATGACTGAAACCAATAAAAGATAAGACTACATCGTCCAATGTTACCTTCCTTTTTTTTGAGATGATAAGGTGTGATGTGTAGCCAGCTGCTGTTTCTAGCAGGTCAGGTACCCTTCATTGACTCCTACATTGGTAAAGTGTTGATAACTCATCATCAGTACTATGTTGTTTATGACCAAGACACTTAATTCTTAAATAGTACAATCCACTCAGCTGGAAGTAACCACTGTGATTAGATCAAATTTACTGGTCTAATCAGCAGGACCATTCTGATACTTAACAAGTGTTTTAAAATAGTTGCTTCAGATAGAGACAAATTTGAAAAGAGAACTTTCTTGTGTAAAGAACTTGATGAAAGAAACAGTGATATAATGACTTCTAAGGAAAGTCTGGTTCCAGTCAGATGTATCAAACACGCTATTTATCTGCATGGTGTGTAGCAGACATTGCATCTTTGGCATTGATATTTTCTGCCACAGTTAATACTATTCCAAAACCTTCCAAGATGGCTGTTTAGTAATGTTAATTTTGGACATTTATAAATTGTTAGAATAAAACAAACTTAACAGTTGATACTCTTTCTAAAATTTCAGCTGGTTAAGTTGATAAGATGTTGATGATATTGTTGTTGTTTAACCTCATGTCAATTCTTATCAAGTAGACCTATGATCAAAAGCTGTCTAGCCATGACCATCTTGTTGTTTTCTTTTCTTTCTTTCTTTCTGCTCATTTGGCTCTGGTGTGAAAAATTTGCTTACTGTCTGCTTTGGAAAGGTTTTTATGGGTAGATGCCCTTGCTAAAAAGGTTGAACGTATATTCGTCTTTTAATTTGGCGGTTTCTAAAAAAGATTTCTAATGTTGATTCTTCATATTTTGCTGGTTGTTTACAGGTGTACATTTGCGAAGATATGAAAGTAATACTTGCATATGATGTGTGGTGAATTTGTAGAAAGAAGTCTCATTAAATTGATGAGTTTTATGGGACTTATTTCCATAAATTCACCGTACATCATATATATATATATATATATGAGAAAAAGAAGAAAATAGAGAAATTGACATATAGACATCAGTTTATTCAAATCAATGTAATATGAAATTCTTATCCCTACAGCTATTTCCATGTTTAATTCATTCAATTAAAGAACTTAAATTAAATTAATTTAAAATTTTCGTATTGAAACTGGTTAATGGGTATTTCATCAGGGGAGAATTTCCAGAAAGGAGCTACATTCCGTGTTGGTCAACCCTTGACAGACTCAAATGTGTGCATTTTGGTAATGTATATATTAAAGACACCATTATTAGTATATATACATATAAACAAATATGTATGATATAGTTGTGTGCATGTGTTTGTAATACATAGTTGTTATTGGTGGTGGTGATGCAGTTAAGGTGAACTAGGTGTTATAGAGAGTGAGAGAGAGAGCGGTAACAATCATGTAATTGTGTGTGCATTTGTTAAAATATGAAACCCAACAAAAAAAATATGACATCAAAATCTGCTTATTAATTATCATATTATATTTTTTATATATTTGTTTTGCAAGATTCTTGATCTGAAATCTTGTATTGAAACAGATATTGTTGTATTTGGGGATGGTCATGTTGCCAGTTTAGCCAATGGTGAATATAAAGAATAAGATCTATAAGGAACTAAGCAATTGGCTAAACTGGCAACATGACCATCCCCAAATACAACAATATCATAGTATAGTATCACATCATCCATGTTTGTGCACAATAGTTATGGTCAATAACTATTCTTATTTGGACATTTAAACTTACCTACCCTATCCTTATTCCTATTCCTGGTATCCATGTTGTTAGAGATACTGATGTGCATATTTTTAGGATAATACTTCAATTTTTGTTTATACCCAGCTTTGCCGGGTGCCACATTATAGAACACTGAACACTGGTATAGACCGGAGAACTAGGATACAAACATCCCTTAAAGGATTATAGGCCCTTAGCATGATTATATATATATATATATATATATATATATATATATGTGTGTGTGTGTATGTGTATATATATATATATATATATATATATATAGGAAAATAAAAAATAATAATAATAATAAGGCAGAATGCTAAACTGAAAGCATATTTTATTACAGATGTGCATAAGGAGAATTAAATAGGATTTCTAACCAACTTTCATTGCATGGCAAATTTTCAAGAAGAGGGAAATGAAAATAATGTTTTTTACAAAAATATTAAAAATATATAAAAACATAAATATACCAATACATTATATTGTCTTTGAGCTTTTAAAGTTCAATTGTAATCCATGTAGATAATTGTTAGGAAGATTAGGATGCATGGAATAAAGAGTTGTGTTTAAAAAAAGAGGGCTGAAAGTTTGTGTTAAGCAGGAAGTGTGGTGTCAAAACAGGAAGTGTATAAAATTTTTATTATGATCACTATGGATCTATATACACAGATTGATACAAAAACAATAAGTTTATGTGTTAAACAGGAAGTGTGTGTAAGGGAAGACAATTCTGTGGGTTTTATACTCTTTAGTTGGAGTTCTGGACTCTTTGTCAACAGGAAGTTTATGTCTGTTCTTAGAGAATCAAGAAGTAAATTTATATGTATTCAATGAAACTTCCTGTTTTGACACTACACTTCCTGTTTAACACAAACTCTCAGCTTTTTTTAAACACAACACCGTTCTTAATTCCATGCATCCTAATCTATCTAACAATTATCTACATGGATTACCATTGAACTTTGAAAACTCAAAGACAATATAATGTATTGGTATATTTATTTTTTTATACATTTTTGTAAAAAACATTATTTTCATTTTCCCTCTTCTTGAAAATTTGCCATGCAATGAAAGCCGTTAGAAATCCTTTTTAATCCTACTTATGCACATCTATATTAAAATATGCTTTCAGTTTAGCATTCTGCCTTATTATTATTATTTTTTATTTTCCTATTATTTCTCCACGTGCGGTTAACACAACCCCACCATTTACTGATTCATATATATATATATATATATATATGCACAATAGACTTCTTTAAGTTTCTGTCTACCAAATCCACTCAAAAGGCTTTGGTCTGCCTAGGGCTATTGTAGAAAACATATATATATATATATATGTACGACAGAGCAGGAGAGAAAAGAGAACATGAGTAGGAGTATATGCATGTGTATGTGTGCGTGTATGACTGTGAGTATCTGTAATTATAAATCTAATTATATAACCATTAAATTACAATGATGTTGATGATTAACAGTAATGAAGATAGCACATTCTCAGCATTTTCTCCATTCCCCTCATGTTCACATCATGCTTAAAACATCTTTCTTAAATCATCTTTTCACCTGATTGGAAGTCTTTCAACTGGTCTCTTCTGCTCATGCAGGTACCACTTGACAACTGCACAGGTCCATCGATTGCCTATGAACCTCACTACATGAGACTGGCCCATCATAGCTTTGTGCGGTGGTATTCTGTGACCATGTCCTTCACTCCAGTTCTATCCCTAATCTCATTCTGGATATGACCTCTTAGCAAGATTTCCAGCATCAACCTTTCCATGGCCCTCTGCGCCATAAGCAGATGTTGTTGCCTCTTCATCAAAGCCCAAGTTTCACATGTGTATAGCATTGCAAGCAAGACTGTGCTGTTGAGGAGACTGGTGCGAGTTGCCTTGTCTAGGTTCGACTTCAGCACATCCTTCACCAGGTTGAACACTCACCATCCTCCTCTTACCCTTCACGGGATTTCATTCTTAATCTCTCGCCTCATAGTCACTACTTGACCAAGATGCACATACACACCCCAGGTACCATGCACTGGGAGTGAACCCAGAACCATGTGGTTGGGAAACAAGCTTGTTATCACACAGCCACACCTGCACCTAATATAAGTATATAAATATCATCATTATCATGTGTGTGTGCGTATACATACACAGTGGATTCCGCACATCTTCCTATCTACCATTTTTATTTGCATACCGTTGGTCATTGAAAGGCTTATAATAGAACTTGTGCCACACAGTGGAATCAAACCTAAGACCACATGATTGCAAAGAGAACTTCTTAAGCACACAACCATCCATGCCCACAGCCATAAAAATGTTAGGCACTTTTCCTAACAATTATTTGTTCTCTTTCCCACTCCACCCCACCCACACGCACAGCCGATGCAGTTGCACAATTGCTGCATCTCAGTTAACATCAAAACATTGTGTATCTACTTACCAAGCCTACAACATTGATTATGGAACTCTATTATTTTTGCAACTCACATCATATAATATACATGTGTATGTGTATGTATATATATGCACACACACATCTATACATACACATATACACTTGTGTGTGTGTGTGTGTGTGTGTGTGTGTGTATGTATATATATATATATATATATATATATATATGTACATACATACACACATACATATATACACATACATACAAATATACATATATATAGACATAGATATATATACATACATGTATACACATACATAGATATACACATACACACATACATATATATATATATATATATATATATATATATATATATATATATATATATATATACATATATATATATATATAATAGCTGCTTTTCTCTGAAAACTTGCTCTTTCTGGTAAAGAAATTTTTTTATTATTTATTTTATTCAATATTTTTATTTTTTAATATTTTTTGAAACTTTTGATAATTCAATGTTGCATTTGGACATTTTCAAGTTATCGAAGCAAGGATTTTCATAGATGAGTGCTCTTTCTACAGCTAACAACTCAACTCTGGTGAGGAGCCAAGGAAGCTGAAACAAGCAGACAAATGTCTTCTCGTCTACACAACACTACAAGCCAACATCTATGTGGTCATTCAACCTGCTAGAAATAGCAACCTAATCTCTACCCCATTACAAACTTACTATCTTTAAAGCTATGTTGGGTCAAATTTACATTGAATAATATATCATCCTTTGAAACACTTCATGAATAAAAAATGGAGAGGTCATGCTTGGTTCATTGTTAATCATAGATCTACTCAATCAGGGCTAACCTTGGTTAAACAACAACAAGAGCACAATTGCCCTACCAAGGTTTGAACTGTTGACCAAATGGTTTACATGTAGTTCAGCTGTACTTTGTCTCACATTTCTACCTTTATATAAATTGCTATTAAATGAAAATATAAATGTACCTATAAAATACTAAACATGATCTCTGGGTGACTTTAATCAAAATGTGCTATCTTCATTACTGTTAATCATCAACATCATTGTAATTTAATGGTTATATAATTAGATTTATAATTACAGATACTCACACACGCACACATACACATGCATATACTCCTACTCATGTTCTCTTTTCTCTTTTCTCTCCTGCTCTGTAGTACATATATATATATATATATATATATATATAATCTATGTCTGTCTCTGTTTCCCTTTTTCATAGATGCAAACATTAACACATACTCTTGGTCTCTGTCTCTCTCACTCCTCTCTCTGTCTTCTCTCTCTGTCTTCTCTCTCTCTCAGACATACATGAACACACAGGATTTCTTTCTCCCTCTCTCTATTTTTGAGTCATATATGAACACAGTTTCTCTTTCTCTCTCTCTCTCTCTCTCTCTCTCTCTGCCTCTGCCTTTCTCTCTCTCTCTCTATGTCATATATAAACACACTGTCTTTCTCTCTCTCTCTCTCTCTCTCTCTCTCTCTCTCTCTCTCTCTCTCTCTCTGACATTTATAAACAACCATACACATACTACATACAGAGACATACAACATATTTTATCCATTAAAGGTAAACTTAATGAACCGTATTAAAGTCATATTTTGTTACAGAACTACTCTTCTAAATCAATAGATTAATATCTTAAATTGGTACTGTTCTCTCAGTTTTAATTATTTATCACATAATCAAAAGATCACAAATTTTAAAGACTGAATTTACTCAATTTAATCACCACCATTATATAACTGGTACTCGTTTTATCAATTACTGAAAGGGTGAAAGGTAAAAATTGCATGCAGGATATAAAAGGACATAACAAAATATCACAAGGCATTTTAATGATACTCCACCGATTCAGCTGTCCACTATGGAGGTGCAGTTAATTGTTGTTTGTTTAGATCAGCGTTTTCTCAAGCATTTTTTACCTATGGAGCCCTTTGATACCTATTTTACTCAGATAGACCCTCATACTCCTCCAATGTTTAAAAAACAATTCTGTTATATTTTCATAATTAAATTTTACTAGGAATTATATTTAAAAAGCTGTTAAAATATTTGGAGTATTGTAGAAGTATAACCAATTTATTGTACATAAACTTTAATAACAAAATCCTATATAGACTCCCAAGGGCCATATGGACCTCAATTGAGAACCACTAGTTTAGATGCAGGTATGATTTCAGATGTGCCTGCTATTTCTAGCAAGTTGAGTGATCAAGAAGCTCCTTCATTGTTATTGTTTAGCCTTAGATGGACTCTGAATGAACAAAACATAGCAGTGTGGTTAAGATGTTCATTTTGCAAGTATGTAGTTTTTTAGTTCAGTTCCACTACATGGAACCTTACACAAGTTTCTACCATAACTTCAGGACAGCCATAGCCTTGTGGTGACATTTGGATTATGGAAACTGCATGGAAGCCCATCATAGGAACTGCTTTTGTTCTTGGTTGGTAGGCTTAATCTGCAACTCAGATTCCTACTACCAGCAGCCCTTATTGTTCCTTTAACAGGGTCTTCTTCATTGCAAGCATTCAGGCCAGTCTCTAGATTGAGATAATTTCCTCCCTTCTTTTTACCAATGTTGGAGGTCTTGTAAAAGGTCATGGACACTGCCTTTCCTTCTTTGATTAAGCCACTAATCATTTGTTTAGGTTTCAGAGCGATATTTTATTGGCAAATGACTTGATCTGTGACCATGAGTTAAAACTGAAATAATTACATCATGAAAAAATGATTTTAGTCTTTTAGGATCATGCAAAAGATGCTGTTATATTTACATATTTTCCTTTAGCAGTTGCATTTATAGCAAGGGAGATCACCCTTTCATCATGATATTTGGTGGGATTGGAAATTTGAATCTGAAATGAAGGAATTGTAAGGAAAAGAGATGTAGAGAATTTCACATTTTTAATTCTTTTCATTTTCTATTTGTTTCTTGATATGTCAAAATGTTCTGTTGAATGTCAGTTACCAATCTGATTTTATGAACCTGAAAATTGTGACTTCTATCCACTTTTCAAAAAAAATTTTGAACCTGAAGCGGCTGTTGTTATTTGAACTTTTGACACATGAGTCTTTAGTCACTTTCAAATTCTTTTCTATAATTTCTTTCTCCAGTTGTATTGTATATATACTCATTATATTTTGATCATTATTCCTTCTTTTTCTTCAGTAAATAGTACTTTCAAGAGTATTTGTTCCCCCCCTGTGAGTTAGTGTCAAACTTTTGGGAACATCAGTCATTCTCTGTTTACAAATTGTCTCAGAGTGATCAAGAAGCTCCTTTGTTGGTATTGTTTAGTCTGAGATGGACTCTGAATGAACAAACCTATGATGAAAGCATGTTTAGAATATCTGCTGGTAATTTAAGTCTATTTTACTTTAGATTCTTGCAAAGTTGATCTATTTAACAATTATGGTACAAAGTAAAAGCATAGTTTTAATTAAAAAATGGTATATTACACAAAATTATGTAGATTTGTATACATAGTGCAGGAGTGGCTGTGTGGTAAGTAGCTTGCTTACCAACCACATGGTTCTGGGTTCATTCCCACTGCGTGGCAACTTGGGCAAGTATCTTCTACTATAGCCTCAGGTCGACCAAAGCCTTGTGAGTGGATTTGGTAGACGGAAACTGAAAGAAGCCTGTCGTATATATGTATATATATGTATATGTATGTGTGTGTGTCTGTGTTTGTCCCCTCAACATCACTTTGACAACCGATGCTGGTGAGTTTACGTCCCCGTAACTTAGCGGTTCGGCAAAAGAGACCGATAGAATAAGTACTAGGCATCCAAAGAATAAGTCCTGGGGTCGATTTGCTCGACTAAAGGTGGTGCTCTAGCATGGCCACAGTCAAATGACTGAAACAAGTAAAAGAGTAAAGAGTATGTACCTACACACAAATACCATCATTTTAACATCTACTTTTTCTTCAGAATTCATTGAGACAGATTCTCTCCTGCTGGATGCCCTTCTTTTTGCTAATCCTCACCTATTTCCATAGAAGATTGACATTTGTATGCCATAGAAGTGGTGACACTTGTATGCCAATTAAATTTGTTAATTTACACAGGATCTAAAAGTAGGGTGACATACACACACACACACACACACACACACACACAACAGGCTGCTTTCCAGTTTCTGTCCCCTAAATTCACTCTCAACTCTTCAATTACAGCCCACGGCTATAATAAAAGGTATTTGTCTAAGGTGTCATGCAGTGAGACTGAACTCCAAACTACATGGTTATGAAGCATATTTCTAAACCACCCTGCTATACTTGTACCTTTTATATATATATATATATATATATATATATATATATATATATATATATATATATATATATATAACGGGTTTTCATTTATGTGTGTGTATGTTATTTTTGTTTTGGTTTTGGTTTTTGCATATCTTCACATTGACACTGCTTTAGAAGCTATGATGTTAATTGTGTCTCACATAAACAAAATGTTTACTAGTTCAGTAGTTCAATGTGGAAAACATGAGTTAAAGTACCTTAATTACAAGAAAGGATTGATTACAGAAAGAATGCTGTTTCAAGTCTCATTCAGCCCATGCTAACATGCAAAAAAAAAACTGACATAAAAACAATGATAATGTATGTATTTACATATTCATACACTCACACACACTTATGTGCCCACTCATGCACACACATTTCTATATTTGCATTAAAACTAATGTTTTGGAGAGAAGATATGCATACTTGTCCTTAGGACACTGATGCTACCTCATTTAGACCTGATCTGGTTGCATGTCTTCTTATTTCATTATAAAGCTAAATTTATATATCTGCACTTGTTTTACCTAGTGCATATTAGTAAAGTGCGGAGGTGCACTTTTTTACTGTATTATTGTTCCAATGTCCACTGAACCTTTTACTTACACTCCAAGCTGTTTCTCCTTTATAAGTTTCAGGGAAGTTTGCACATGATCATGATTCTTCTTGGCATCTTATACAGAATGCTATATTTTTAGGTGTGACACTTTCTGGCACAGTCATTTTGGTGTCACTCATTCAGTGCAGACTCATTTGACATCAGATGTTTTAATGTTTCTCACATTCTCTCCTTCCTTACCCTCTCTCTGTTTATATGTGTGAACATAATTCTCTTTATGTGTATGACAAGAGGGAAAGTGTTTATGTCCATTGCGTTTGATTAATAAATTGTAATGTCTCTTTCTTTCTCTTTTACTCTCTCCAACTGTATGTGTATATTTCTGTGCACACATGTACATTTGTGTGTGTGTGTGGCCTCCTCTGCCAAAACAGGCTCAGTGTCCAGTCAGCCTTGCATCCAAATAGCTGTACCCAATTGTTTCATTCTATATTTTTTGGCACTGATATGTGGCTTTGTAGCATACACCTTATGATTATTTTTCCTGATATACTTATCAAAAGGATAAGTCTTATGAATGATTAACTTGATGAATTTACATGGTTTTTTGCCATGACTTTAATACTGTAATTCGATTCTCAGGGGATTTCCCGAAATCTGTTTAGCTATTTCACCATTGGATGTGACATACACAAACTTTACATTGTCTTTCACTTGTTTCAGTCATTAGACTGTGGCCATGCTGAGGCACCACCTTGAAGAATTTTAGTTTTAGTTGAACAAATCGACCCCAGTACTTATTTGTTTGTAAAGTCTCTTTTGCTGAACTGGATGTGTGTGTGTGTGTGTGTGTGTGTAATAATTTATTATATGGTTCATTACATGCTAGCTACTTCATAAAATCTTATAAAGATTTTATCCTTAATTATTATATATATATATATATATATATATATATATATATATATATATATATATTATATAAATGACAGGCTTCTTTCAATTTCAGTGTTTCAGTCCACCAAATTCTCTCACAAGGCTTTGGTACTCCTAAGACTATGTGAATGACACTTGCCCAAGTCATCATGCAGTTGGACTGAACCCTGAACCATATGGTTGTGAAGCAAACTTCTTACCACACAGCCATGCCTGCTCCTATTATGAATCTTATTATCATACTATATACTAATCTTAACTATTGTATTATTTTCCCTGAATTTCCTATTCCAGAATTTGTTATAATATAAAGAGCATACAGTGAAATAAATCATCTGCATGACTTTTTTTATATTTCCAAACCTTTTCTTGGCTCCTTTATATATCTTGAGTCTATATCTTTGTGTATAACAGATAACTGCATTCAAAGATAAAAGAACACAAGGCTGCACATTTGTGACACGTTCCTCATTACTTTTATGACATCTGCCATTAAGATGTCTAGTTTGGCAGTATTTCAAACATATCAATTTTTATCATCATCATCATCATTATATATTATTTATTTTATAAGAGACAATTCATCATTATCATCATCATATTACTATTATTATTAGTATTATTATTATTGTTATTATTATTATTAAGTTGATGAGCTGGCAGAATTGTTAGCATGCTGGACGAAATGCTAAGCAGTATTTTACTATGAACTATTGCTATGTTCTGAGTTCAAATCCCACTGAAATCAACTTTGACTTTTATCTTTTCGGGGTCGATAAAATAAGTACCAGTTGAACACTGGGGCCAATGTAATCGACTCATACCCTCCTCAAAAATTATTGCCCTTGTGGCAAAATTTGAAACCATTATTATTGTTGTTGTTAAGGCAGCAAACTGTCTCAGTCATTAGCTTGCCAGGCAAAATGCTTAGCAGCATTTTGCACATCTATGTCCTGGGTTCAAATTCCACCAAGGTCAACATTGCCTTTCATCTTTTCAGGGTTGCTAAATTAAATACCAGTGAAACAATGAGGTTGATACAAATGACTTGTCCCCTTCCCCAAAATTTCAGGCCTTGTGCCTTTAGCAGAAAGGATTAGTATTATTATTGTTAAGGTGACAAGCTAGCAGAATCATTAGCATGTTGGGCAAAATGCTTAGCGGCATTTCATCCTCTTTCATGTTTTATGTTCAAATTTCGCTGAGGTCATCTTTGTCTTTAAATCCTTTCAGGGTCAATAAAATAAGTACTACTTGAACACGGGTCAATGTAATTGTCTTATCCCCTCCCCTGAAATTGCTGGCCTTGTGCCAAAATACGAAATCATTATTATTATTATCATCATTGGTTTGCCACAGATTTTCTATAATGCATGTAGAGCAGGGGTTTTCAAACTTTTTGACTTGCGGACCCCTTTATATTTCAGGCTTTACCTTAGAGACCCCCTTATAAACGCTTATGAAATGTATACATAAATATTTGCTTAAAATAACATATATTTTTACATTTATTTATTTAACAGTATTTAACAAATAGGTTTATTGTCAATTAAAAGATTTCAATTAAAAAACATGTATAAAATCAAATTGCCCATAAAAAGTATTTGCTGTCCAAGGACCCCCTTTCTTGTCCTTGCGGACCACAGTTTGAAAACCCCTGATGTAGAGTATGCAAAGTTTTGATTTACCATTAGTGGTTATGTTTTCTCTCCATAACACAGTATCTTGTAGTTTATTTACTCTCCTTTTAGGATGTCTGAAGGAATTGTCAATAATGATTTTGATACTGTTGTTGATGGAAATTTCTTTGTGTTGTATATGTAGTACATTCTTCATCCCTTTGACTGTTAGTATGAGGATATTATAATTCCAAGACTAATGTCATCAACACGATGAGAATGCAGTGATACAATTATACTGTGTAACAAATTTTTTATTTTTTTGTCTTTGGTCAGTAGGTGTTATTTCCTATTTCCTTGTCCAGAAATCAAAGGAAATGACTACTATTCCCTTCAAATTTTGCTTTTGTGACCTGGACATCAATGTTTTCAAACTGACCTATTTTCCATTACATTTCAGACAGATTCAACATTGAGTTGTTGAAGCAGAAATATCGTTATAGCAAATATTCTGCTCCATATCACAGACTTGCTTGGCATTTGCTTGACCTTAACCAGTTGATCATGAGCAGGAGTAGTGGGATAGCATCATAGCCATGTGGTGGGAGGGATTCTTAGGGGTTTGAATAAATGTAACAAAAGCAAAGTTTGAAGGAAATATTAGCCGTTTTCATACTTTCTAGGAGCAAGCAAATGGGAAATAACAAAAATCGTGTTACACAGTGTTATCTAATAAGT
This sequence comes from Octopus bimaculoides, assembly GCF_046866305.1. Lineage (NCBI taxonomy): Eukaryota > Metazoa > Mollusca > Cephalopoda > Octopoda > Octopodidae > Octopus > Octopus bimaculoides. Next base: position 122,081,920 of record NC_142928.1, on the reverse strand, counting down.
GGCTAATTTTGTCTGCTTCTACTCCCACCCTGCTCCACCTATACAAACACACAATAAAAAAGTTGACAACATTGTCCAGCAATTCTGATTCCATTCACACTGCCTTTCATCTGTTTTTTAAAATTATCTGCCAATTCTTTTTTTTTTTGTTTTCTTTTTAAAGTAACTTTGAGACTGGACTTTAACTGCATGCATAATCATGATTCTTTTGCTATTATCTGAAGGGAGCTAAATTAGTTTAATCTAACAAAGCCAGTATTCATTAGCTGTGACTTATTAATATCAGTAATCGGCACATAAAATACACCATTTTGAGCGTGGCCGTTGCCAGTACCGCCTGACTGGCCTTCGTGCGGGTGACACGTAAAAGCACCCACTACACTCTCTGAGTGGTTGGCGTTAGGAAGGGCATCCAGCTGTAGAAACTCTGCCAAATCAGATTGGAGCCTGGTGTAGCCATCTGGTTTCACCAGTTCTCAGTCAAATCGTCCAACCCATGCTAGCATGGAAAGCGGACGTTAAATGACGATGATGATGATGATAGTGGGAAATCATAACTGGTCTTGGTTAAGTTGGACTGGATGTCTCTCCAGGTTATTCTTGGTTAAGTATTCCTTACTACTTGCCAGAGATAGGAGAAAAACTCTATTTATTAACATTGATGTTAAGGAGTACAACTTTACTTTTGTAAGTCATTTCCATACATATTCCAGCAGCCACAAGCCTGAGCAATCCTAATCTTGGCTCGTAGGTGTTTGTGTCATATAAAAAACACCCATACCTGTACCACATAAAGGCACCCATGCCAGAGCTGTGTAAAAGCACCCAGTAGACTCTGTAAAGTGGTTGACATTAGGAAGGGCATCCATCTATAGAAACCATGCCAAAGCAGACATGGAGCCTGGGCAGCTCTTCAGCTGGCCAGCTTCTATCAGCATGGAAAACAGACATTAAATGATGATGATGAGTCTACATCAATAAATGGATATGGTGAAATTATGCCTATATGGTTTCTAATACAGATAATGGAACCGTATTTTTGGTTACATCCATCAACCAAATTTCCATGCTATCAAATATATATAGTGATATCTGTATTATTATTTGTGATAGAAAGTATGGTATTTTGTTGTTGTTAACATTGTTAGCATCACAGGCAAGACAGTTGAGTGGGCCCAGTAACATGATCTGTATGAGTTTTATGATTTCTCCTTAAGGCAATGCCATACAGCAGAGAAGCTCACTTACTTACCTGGAAGACATTTACCTCTTTGTTTCTTCAATTGTAAGACATTATACCACATTCTCATTTAAGTCTTTCTCTTCATAATTAAATACAGTCACCTAACTCATATCTTTAATGTGCAGCAACCTGCTGTTAGCATAATTCAACAGGCTGTCTACAAACTTCCTGCTAGACTTAACAGTTAAGAAGCCTACAGTTTAATTACTTCTGATCCAAACAGTTTATGAGTATTTTGATTTCCTCAAACACACAATAGATGTGACACCTATTTCACAGCAGAATGATTGACTGAAAAAAAGGACAAGAAGTATTTTTCTCTAGCTTCAACTACAGTGTCATCACCATGCTGGTGTATTGCCACTGCATGTTCTTGCCAAGTTCACATCAAAACATTTGCCTTGACAAGAAAAGAATTTTCAGAATTGAAATTTACAAAGTTATACCCTACATATTAACAAATGATTTAAAAGAAACAGTAAAGAAAAACATATTTAGTTTCATTGAGTAATTAGGCCTCGTGAGGGCCTTTTTGACAACTTTGGATGAGAATTGAACTGAAGACGGTTCCAAAGTGCTCCCCAAGTTCCATGAAAACTTCTTGTTTCCTTGGAATTTCTGAAGTTCCCTAAGTTAAGGTGCCTTTTAATAAAATTTAATAATAATTTATTTTAAGAGACTGGTATTCACTGTTTTCAAATTGTTATTAGGATTTCTTTTTTAGCATGAAAATGAACAAAACAAAATTGGATTTTTCCTTAGCTGTCAGTAGGGTGTTTACATTCTATTATAGACCTACAAAGAAAGCATTGAGTAAGAATCTCTCCATTACTCATTATCAAACTTAGATTATCCATTCATCTCTGCCTTGAGCCCTTGTTACTTGTTATGAGCTGTGTGTGCTGTCCAGAATATGAGAGTCTATTCTATATTAAAATTTATTAATCACTCATAAGTTACACTGCTAAATAGCTATGTATTGATCTTTACCTGTGGAAAAGAAATCTGCCACCACTAATGGTAGTAGTTGTATGAGGTGGTGGGGCATGTGCTGTGACAGCACATTCACTGCATCCAACATTTGTTGGTGATACCCTGCTCTTGGCAGATGACACTTTTGCACCACTCAGGCAACAACCCTCTGACCCATGGATCTTTTTAAGTAGTCGTTGCTGCTGAGGGTTTTACGAGGTCAAAGGGCAAATTTTACCTCAATCTCTTTTAGTCACCTTTTACAACACACAGAGGAAACATTGAATCTATCCTTTGATATGTCCATCCCCACACAGCATACCACTGCTCAAACAGGATTTCCACCCACGAGTTTCCAGTTGTTTGGTGAACTGAATTACTTGCTCATTGAATAAGCATGTAAGTATTCAATAGGCATGTCTATTCTTAACACAGTCTTCACACAGAGTAAGCATGGCATGCTATGTGTCAAAGCTGGATGTTTGAATTCAGCTGCCATCCATCTAACTTCCATGGTGCCCAATTTCATTCCCAAGGAAGACTTGGGTTAACCTAAACCACTTGCTTTAGATATCATTGCTAGGATCAAACCTGGAGCCTCATGATCACAAAGTGAACTTCTTAACCAATGGACTGTACTTTATCTATAGCTGTCAGTCTCAGAATCATGAACCAAGAAGCATGGTTGCTTGTCTTGCTAGATATAACAGCTAAATCTTTCCTTCAAATCACATTTTAATTAATTTTAAAAGAAGATATATTGAATAATGTAATCAAAGTCTTGAAAAAAAAAAGAAGAAAAAGATGAGATGGACATAGCAGGAATGTTTAATCAGGGTTTATTTGGAAATAAACAAACAACCAACTAATCATTATTCTATGTGGTCATTCAGCTTTTTCAAAGTTGCAGCCATCAATTCACACTCAATTAGCTTAAAATAAAAGGATAGATCCGGTGAAAAATGTAATCTTAGAAATGATTAATCACTGCTGAAATAATATTGTCCTCATCGTCATTCTTTTAATGTCCACTTTTCCATGCTCGTATGGATCAGATCGAATTCAGTGAAGCAGGTTTTCTGTGGCTAGATACCCTTCTTGTTGCTATCTTGTTTCCAAATAAAGTGATATATTCTCCATAGCTGGACATAGAACATTGGAAATGAAAGATATTATTTGAACAGCAGTGGTGCTCATTTGCAACTATCAAATAATGTTGTTTGCAACTATCTCATGATGTTTTGTATCCTTGTCTTGACATGACACACTAACACACATACACATAAACACACACACACACATATGTATTCTTTTATTTTATTTATTTATTTACTTGCTTAAGTCATTTGACTGCAGCCCTGCTGGAGCACCGCCTTTAGTTGAGCAAATCGACCCCAAGACGTATTCCTTGTAAGCCTAGTGCTTATTCTATCGGTCTCTCTTGTCGAACCGCTAAGTTACGGGGACATAAACACAGCAAATAGGTTGTCAAGCAATGTTGGGGGACAAACACGCACATATACGACGGGCTTCTTTCAGTTTCAATCTACCAATTCCACTCACAAGGCTTTGGTTGGCTCAAGGCTATAGTAGAAGACACTTGCCCAAGGTGCCATGTGTGTATATATTTCAAGGGTTGAACAGAAAGAACACAACAAAAAGAAAAATTAGACGAAAGCACAGCAAACAGAAAACTAGACAGAAACATAACAAACGGAAAATTAGACAAAAACATGAGACACAAAAAATTCACAGTAGATTTCCTTCTCAGTCAATGACCAAGACATCCTCATGGTTTTTTGCTTTATATACATATTTGTATGTTTCTATATGTGTGTGTGTGTGTATATATATATATATATATATATATATATATATATATACTGGGTCATTCAATAAATAATGCGGCTTTTTTATACTTCTTTTATTTTTCAAAATTAAGATAAACAAAGTTTTTTTTTTTTAATCTAAAATAAACTCTCCTTCATTTTCTATAATGTTCTTCCATCTATCTGGTAGACTTGCAAGGCCTCACTTCCAAAATTCACTTGTCCTTGACTAAAAATACAGCTTCATGACTGTTCTGACCTCATTTACAGAATTCATATTTTTTCTGTCCAAATGATTTTGAAGTCTGGAATAAATGGTAATCAGATGGGGCAATGTCTGGTGAATATGGTGGGTGTGGCATCGTTTCCCATTCAAACTGCTCCAGCCTTTGGAATGTCATCCTCACTGTATGTGGCCAAGCATTATCCTGATGGAAGAACACCTTTCGTCTCGAAACCAAAGATGGTCGTTTTACTTCAAGCACTGACATAAGTCGCTGATGCTGCTCGCAGTCAATTTCCTTTGTTATTGTTTGGTTTGTGTTTAAAAGTTCAAAGTGGACTAAACCTTTCATATTCCACTGAACAGATAACACATTACATGGATGAAGACTTTCTTTAGCCTGGGGTGCCGTTGTTCCCCCTTTCCCTACCCACTGTCTTCAGTGCTTCACATTTTTATAGAGAACCCCTTTCTCATCACCAGTCACTATTCAGTTCAAAATGGTTCGTCCATGATATGTGACAGCAAAGAAGAGCACACATTCACTCTCTGTATGCGATTAGACCCATTGGGCCAATTTGCAATGGCACACAGGTGTCAATGAATGGTTGAATGACCAAATCCAAGCTTTTCTGCTAGTTCCGCAACAGTTACTATGGAATTTTTTTCCACCAGGGTTTGCAGGATGTCCTCATCAAGCTCTACAGACCTTCTAGGATGAGACTCATCTTTTAGGCTGTCATTTCCAGCTCGGAATTTCTAGAACCACCATTGACACTGGCTTACGCTTATTGTCTGATCCCCATATACTGCATTAATATTCCTCACACTTTTTGTTTCATTGTTGCATTTATTGAACTCATAAAGCAAAATATGCCAAATATGCTCCTTTGTCACTTCTATTATAGCTTTGAAAAATTAACTGTTAAATTCGAACTGCACTCTTCAAAACTTGCACTAAGAAAAAGAACAAGGTAAAATTACTACCTGCTTTTATAGCAAGTTGATGCAAGTAGTTTATCTTGTCCCCCTCCGATTTTTAGTTCATGCAATTGAAAAAAATCACATTATTTATAGGCTGACCTAATATACATATATATGTGTGTGTGTGTGTGTATGTATATATATATATATATATATATATGGTACTTATTATTAAGACAGTGAGTTGGCAGAATCAGTAGTCCACCTGGCAAAATGCTTAGCGACATTTCATCTGTGTTTACGTTCTGCCTTTCATCCTTTTGGGCTCAATAAAATAGGTACCAGTTGAGCACTGGGACCAATGTAATTGACTATTCTCCTCCCATAAAGTTCAGGCCTTGTGCCTATAACAGAAAGGATTATTGTTACTATTATTATTATTATTATTATTATTATTATTATTATTATTATTATTTAAAGCAGCAAGCTGGCAAAATTGTTTGCACACTGGATAAAATGCTTAGTGGTATTTCATCTGCCACCAAGTTCTGAGTTCAAATTCCACCAAGATCGACTTTGTCTTTCATCCTTTTGGGGTTGATAAATTAAGTACCAGTTATGTACTAGGGTCAATCTAATCGACTTGCCCCTTCCCCAAAAATTTCAGGCCTTGTGCCTATAGCAGAAAGGATTATTTATTTATTTGTTCTTTCAAAGAAATTGATCGGTTGTTAGAGATAAAAGTGATTCATTTGTCAGAATGTAATTAGATGGACTGATCGACTTCACAGTGCTGTAAAACCACAAGTTGAAAAATATTAATCTACAAACATCATGTTTGTCATTAAAGGGTAATTAAAATTCATTAAATTATGTGACATAGCCATTCTTGACATCCAAAAATTGTCTGGGGCCTGTTTTCTTTTTGTCTGTTTTATTAGTTTGTTTTTTTTATCTTCTTTTTGTTCTTTCTTTTCCTCCAGACATCATCCCCCACCCCACTCATCTCCTTTTCTTTCTCTCTGTTTCTCTTTCTGTCTAAACACCATCTACCTCTATCACCACCAGCCTTCTTTCTTCTTTATTTCTGATCTCTATCTTCTCTCTCTCTCTCTTTCTCTCTCTCTCTCTCTCTCTCTCTCTCTCTCTCTCTCTCTCTCTCTATATCTATCTTTGTCTATCTATCTATTTAACTATCGATCTCTCTGTCTGTCTATCATTACTTCTTTCTAGTTTCTGACCTCCTTCCCTCTCACATCTTCTTCCCAATCTCTCTCTTTATCTATCTATCTATTTATTTATTTATCTATCTGTCTATCTATGCTTCTTTCTAGTTTCTATCCTCTTCTCAATACCCCTCCTTTTCTCTCCTTCTCTCTCACACCTTCTTCCCAATCCTATACCCTCTCTCTTTCTGCTCCCACCTTCTCTCTGTTTTCCTTCTCTTTCACTTTCTTTCTAATTTCTATCTTCCTTCTCTCTTTTTTCGAAAAGATAGTCGCATTCAATCAATCAAATTGGATGTGATTAACATTCAAATATTTAGCCTAGATATAATTTCTTTATACTTTGAGGAGAATTTTCCATTCATTTTTCCCCTTTTTTCTTTTTCTATTCCATGTTTCTCTTTCGCCAGAATGTCTTACCTAGATTTGTTATTACATCTTTTATTGCATTGCCATATTTCTGTATACACACACACACACACACTCTTATATATTAATGTTTGTTTTTATGCTTAGTTATAATAAGAGCAATTTTACATTAATCTGATGGGTAACTCTGAGTTTGACTTAGTTGGCCAAAGCTTCAAAGTCACTATTAACATTCTTGTATGAGAATAATATATATGTATGTGCGTATGTATATATATATATATATATATATATATATATATATATATATAGCAATAAGAAAATGGAGGGGAATATGAGGTACTCATCAACTTGCAGACACTGTACTCTGTTGATTAATCTGTTTATTTTATAACCAAAATGACAATAAAGACAATATACAGACACTTATGACATACTATGTCATAGCAACAATTAAGATTACAAATTTAAAGGACATCTAGCAATCGGAGAAGGGACAAAATCTTACAGCTGTATATTGTCTTTATTGTTCTTTTGGTTATAAAATAAACAGATTAATCAACAGAGTACAGTGTCTGCAAGTTGATGAGTACCTCATATTCCACTCCATTTTCTTATTGCTATATAAATTTAGAGTAAAAACTCCCTTTTACCCGCACCCACTTATTGCACTTGGTATAACACTAGTGTAACAATAATTGGGTACCCTCCCAGCGGTATATTGGATAGATATTATCCCTTAGTGGGTTGGATCCTCAACCCCTAACTCTCTTGGATTATATATATATATATATATATATATATATATTACATGATCACACGTGACCAACCAGGCTATCAGATGTTGTTACACATCGCTAGTCACAATGCGCTTTTGCATTGTTTTAGCCTTCAAATGACACCACCCTGCTGTATAGGTGAGCAGGCCAACGATCCCCCACTGATCGAAGGGGAACTGGACCAATGTGAAATGAAGAGTTTTGCTCAAGAACACAATGTGCTGCCCAGTCAGGGAATGAAATTCATAATCTGGCCACATGCCTTCACAATATACAGGGTGCGATGGGTAAATTTTGTCACCATTTTATATTTTTAATTTCGTGCAAGTACATTATTTGTTTTTGATTTTGTCGACTACGCATTATAGTAGGGTCAGTTGGGCACCATCTGTGAGAAAAATCACCATGACACAATTCACTCTGCCAGAAATTTGGAGACGACATGTTGTACTGCTTGGCATTTGCAACGGAAGCTTCAATATGACCATTTCAGAGTGTTTGGGTGTCAATCTGAAGACAGTGCAAAGGATTCAGAAAGAGTTGGATGAGTCTAATGGTGATTATGAAGATGTAGAAGTTCTGAAAACTCACTCTGATCTTTCTGATGAGAAAAGATCTTCTGAATTTGTTGGGGATATCCAGGCCATGATTGACAACAATCCCTACAAGTCAATCAGGTCCATCGCCAAAGACATGGGAGTGTCTGAGTTTCTTAGCAGAGACATTCTGCACACTTCGTACAGGATGAGAAAGGGCCAATTTTTATCCCAAGCCATAAAGGACAAGCATCCCCTCCAGCCAAACATGCTTTGGTTTTTCTCAAATGAGAAACATTTTTGCCAGGATCAGATGATGAACACACAGAACAACTGTTAGCTTGCTTTGTCCCCAAAACATGTACTGAGAGTGATAAAAATCAAACATCTAGTCAACATCATGGTGTTTGGAGTGATCACTAGTGATGGCAATGTTATGCCTCCATTCATCTTCCCACACGGCCTCCAACTCAACACGGAAGCCTACATCAAGTGCCTGGAGGAAGTAGTGCTGCCCTGGGTCAAAATGGTGGCTGTTGGAAGACCCTGTGTCTGGTAACAGGACTCTGCACCATGCCACACAAGCAGGAGGACCCAGTCATGGATGTCAGACAGTTTCTACGACCACATCATCCCTAACATCTGGCCACCCAACTCCCCAGACTGCAACCCCCTTGATTATTATGTGTGGGGCGCAGTTGTGTGAGAGACCAACAAAACTCCAAAGATGAACTGAAGGCAAGGATAATGGCAGCGTTCACCAACTTAAACAAGGAGACTGTCCTGGAGAGTTGCAGAAGATTCCGAAGTCATCTGAAGATCGCAGTTGAAGCCAATGGCAATTCTATTGAATAAATTTACTCTTTAATATTTCAAGATATTTTTATGTAATTTTGGTAAATGTATCTGTTAAAATGAGATGTCAGTGTTGTTTTCATTTTTGCATAATTTAGATGACAATTTATTCACCGCACCCAGTATATATATGCACACACACACATGCATCTGTATGAATGTGTGTGGTTTGTTTTCTTTTTGTCTGTTTTCATTTTTATTGATGTAAAGACTGTTCATTTGTTTACATTTATGATTGTAAAGCAAAATATTTTTGGCATTTTAATAATTGAAGCACAAAAGTTTTCATGAACAAAATGCAATATCACAAATGAGCCATTTTGTTGATTTTGCTGTCATTGTTTTTAATACACTTGACATAAACCCTGGTTGACCAAGACAATGCTTCAGCGCACAAGTCCTTGCTTTCAACGGCTACTGTACATTATTGTGATTTTGAACTGGTTAATCACCCTCCCTGCTCTCTTGATTTGGCCCCATGTGTCTATCACCTGTTCCCCAACATGAAAAAGCGCTTGACTGGGAACCAGTGTCACAGTTAGGATGACATCATATCCACTGTTGATAACTTTTTTGCGCAACAGGATGAAAGCTTCTCCACCAATGGGTGCCAAGCTCTGCACACTGATGGAAGAAGTGTGTGAATTACAAGAGGGACAATGTTGAAAGTCACATTCTATGGTTAGCCTATGAACTTTTTGGCCAACCTTTGTATGTTGATAACTATGGGAAAATATGTGCAAAGGATTAATGTTCTGGAGGGTAAGGACTGGTTGTCATATTTAGGAAAAGGCCTGAATGAGAACACAATATGGAAGACAAGAGAAAAAGAGATGAATGGCCTGAAAGTGTCTGAATGTAGATGACATGAGACTAGCCTTCACAGAGGACCAGAGGCTACTATAAAAGTGGTAAAAAAGACAGATAAGAATCAGCACATCTTTGGGCCAGAGGTTGGAGTGTGTTGAGTGACTTCCTGACAATCATCTGTGTGGCTTTTCTTTGAATGTAGTCTAGTATGTCTGTATATGTAGCTGCAATACTGTCCCAGGTGTGAGAGCATTACTTCATTGTGGGTTTCACCTGAACTTTGTTGGGGGTTAAAAGATTTTAGTGGCTGAATTGCTTTCTTTCTTTGAATAAGATAGCCAGTTTTTGAGATACAGCCTTTGCTATGTTGAAGAGGTGCTATTACCACAAGTGATTCTCACTGGAAATTAGAGCTGGTATTTGTAGCAGCTTTAAGGATTCTAGTTCAGTACTGTTTAGGTGCAGGGTGTGACTGAGGTTTCCTTGATATGTGCAGTGAGTGATCTCTCTGATAAAGATTTTACCCAAAACATTAGATTTCTCTTTTTCTTTACTGCATTAAAGTTATTACACTGTTTAAATTATTTATATTGATCCGTCTTTACATTCCGAATTCAAATTCCGCCAAGGCCAACCTTGCTTTTCATCCTTCCATGGCTAATAAAATAAGTACCAGTTGATGACTGGGGTCAATGTAATTCACTTACCCACTCCCTCAAACTTCCTGGCCTTGTGCCAAAATTTGAAACCAAATTATTTGTTTTACCTTTTGCTAACACAGAACAACACTAATGTCCTCAGTTTTGGGGTGGGGTTTTCTGTTTTACTATGCATAATTGAATGTAGCTTTTGTTTTGTAAATTCACATTCCACTGGAGTTCCATTTTAACTCTATCATCATCACCATCATCGTCATTTAATATCCAGTTTCCATGTCAGCATGGGTTGAATGGTCTGACAAGTCTGATGACTACATCATGCACCAATATCTACTTTGGCTTAGTTTCTACAGCTGGATGCCATTCCTAATGTCTACCACTCACAAAGTGTACTAGATACTTTTTGTGGTACCAACTCTAATTTTGATTACTTTATAATATGCAAGGTTGAAGACCTAAAGTGGCCACTGTAGTTGAAGGAGAGTATGGCAGATTATAGCAAAGAGCAGGGGAAAAGGAAAAAATTCTGTGGGTTTATAAAAGACATACCAGTCAACTCTTTTTCAAATAAACACCTCACCATCTTAAGTAGTCCAGAATACATGGTGCCCAAACTCAAGGACATGATGGAGTTACAAGGAGTCACTATATGACAGTGTGACCTGCTAGAAATAGCAGCCATATTTCCCTCAAATTTCATTCTACCATCTCAGAAAACTGCATTAAATAATGTTATCCTTGATTCCTTGTAACTTCAAAAACAATGGGATGGTCGTGGCTGGTGTATTCTTGATCATAGGTCTGCTCATGCAGAGTTTCCCTTGGGCTAAACAACTGTTTAATATACAGGCCATCCATCAAGGTACATCATGTTAGGCAACATTATATGATGTTGTATATGAAATATATAGATTACATTAGGCTTTCTCTGCTCTGATATTCTGTTCCAACATTCACACAACAATGAGAAAGTTCTTATATATCATCAAACAATTGACTAGCTACAAATAGCAGACAATTCTCCCTCAAATAATACCCTGCTATCATAGATGTGTTCAATCAAGCCTCACTTGAAGCTAAATAGCTTTCTTGTCAAAATATTCTTCATGTTTTATGTTACATTTGATAGAATAATCTGAATGCTAAAGGGTTAAAAAAATAAAGTGGGAGTGGACAAAATACATGATGTAGTCCAGTAGTTCTTAGCCCCTTTTTAGCTATGGATCCTTTTGTTTCCTGTTTTACACTACTGGACCTCCATAGCCATTTGCTGTATATAAAAAAAAATCTTGTTATATTTTTACAATCAAATTCTACTAAGAATTTAACTTTTATCTTTTGCTTTCTTCAGTCATTAGACTATGGCCATGCTGGGGCACCACCATGAGGATGTGGAATTTTAATCAAATTAATTGACCCTAGTACTTTTTTTCTTCGCCTTGTACTTATTCTATCAGTCCCTTTTGGTGAACCAATAAGTTACGGGGATGTGAATACACCAACACTAGTTATCAAGTGGAGGAGGTGACAAACATGAACACAAGGACACACATCAATATATATACATATACAACAGGCTTCTTTCAGTATCCATCTACCTAATCCACACACAAGGTTTTGATCAGCTTGAGGCTATAGTAGAAGGCACTTGCCCAAGGTACCACACAGCTGGATTGAACCTAGAACCATGTGGTTGAGAAGCAAAAATAATTGTTAAAATATTTTGTATATTTTATATAGGTGCAAGTGTGGCTGTGTGGTAAGAAGCCTGCTTCCCAGCCACATGGTTCCAGGTTCAGTCCCATTGCATAACACCCTGGGCAAGTGTCTTCTACTATAGCCTGACCAAAGCCTTGTGAATGGATTTGGTAGGTGGAAATTGAAAGAAACCCATCATATGTGTGTGTGTATATATATATATATATATATATATATATATATATATATATATTTTGAGCGTGGCCGTTGCCAGTACCACCTGACTGGCCTCCGTAGGATTTTCGAGTGAGATCGTTGCCAGTGCCCCTGGACTGGCTTGTGCGAGTGGCACATAAAAGACACCATTTTGAGCATGGCCGTTGCCAGTATCGCCTGACTGGCCTTCGTGCAGGTGACACGTAAAAGCACCTACTACACTCTCTGAGTGGTTGGCGTTAGGAAGGGCATCCAGCTGTAGAAACTCTGCCAAATTTAGATTGGAGCCTGGTGTTGCCATCCGGTTTCACCAGTCCTCAGTCAAATCGTCCAACCCATGCTAGCATGGAAAGCTGACGTTAAACGATGATGATGATGATATATAATATGTATGTATGTATGTATGTATATATGTACTTGTGTTTGTGTTTGCCCACCCCCCATCACTACTTGACAAGTGTTGGTGTATTTATGTTCCTGTAACTTAGTGGTTCAGCAAAAGATACTGGTAGAATAAGTACTAGGCAATTTTATAAAAAATATGTTCAGAGATCGATTTGTTCAACTAAAACCCATGAAAGTGGTACTCCAGCATGACTGCAGTCAAACGACTGAAGCAAGTAAAAGAATAAAAGAATTGTAGAAATATAACCAATTTATTGCATCTAAATGTTAACAACAAAATCTCATATGAACCCTGACTGAGGACCACTGATGTAGACTTAAGATATATTATATTTAGAAATTAAAAAACGGGATAGTCATGGCTGGAATATCTTTAATCATTAGGTTTGCTTGATCAGGAGTCACATTTAGCTAAACAACAATAGTATTCATCCTGTCTGTCTTATAACACAGACACTACTTGTTTTATTGGAATCACAAGAAATGAACAACGTAATATCACCACCTCAGAATGGTTATTATTGTACTCATAGTCTTCTATTATGCCCACAACATACTACACACACACACACATATACACATACACACTCCTCAAAAAATTTTTTTTTTCTTTTTTAATAATTACTATTATCATAAAAAACTAACAAAAATGATGTAATTTGTTTAATTGTTGAACTAAATTAAGACGAATTGTTTCACTATTTATTATTTGTTAGCAAGAGAGTGGAAAACACAACAAGTGAGACAGAAATCTTATATCAATTGACACTGACAAGAAATCAACTGTTTCATTCTCTTCGATTTATGTCTATTCCCCTGTTGTTGGAATAACTGATAAATTTGTGTGAATCAAATTTCTATAAACTGTGATGTTTTTCATCAATACTTAACACTTGAAATACCAAACTAAACTATGCAGTTATTAAAATTGATGTTTTCATTTATCTAAGGAATATATTATATTGTATTTTTTTCTGTCTTAAATTGTATTGTTTTTATTATATTTATTTATTTATTTATATTTTCCAATTATTTTTGTGTTTTGATCTTTGTCCAAACACTATTCTATATAGTAATAGTAAGCTCCCAAGTGTACTGAGTAATGGGTTCAATACATTGTTATCTATATGTATGTGTGTACGTGCATGTATGTATGTATGTGTGTGTGTGTGTGTGTAGTTCATATTTACAGAAAACAAAAGACGAAGACAGGTGAGGGAACAACAAGCAGGTGTATTAGTTTAACGTTCAGCAAGAATGGAAAAGTTTTTGACTTTCCGAGCCTATGCTCTTCAACAGAAAGGATTGAGAGGGAAAATAAATGGAGAGAGAACCCAAAAAAAACAGAGGGAGAAAACACTGTACAGGGATCAACAGTTCAACATGATGAAATATATATATATGTATATATGTATATATATGTTAGAGCACCTGTGCCAGCACCACATAACAAGTGCCCAGTACACTCTGTAAAGTGGTTGGCATTAGGAAGGACATTCAGCCATAGAAGCGATGCCAAGACAGATGACTGAGGCCTGGTGCAGCCTTCCAGTTTACCATCCTCTGTCAAACTGTCCAGCCTTTGCCAGCATGGAAAACAGATGTTAGATGATGATGATGATGTATGTACATGTATGCATACACACACACACACATACATATTCACCTTCAAACAGGCACACACACATGCACATTCACACTTATCGTCATCCTGAGCTGCTGTTAAGAACCCTCGTGGATCTTATTTTACAATAACACTAAATACATGTGGATATCCATAACTCTGTAAACATATTTATTTATTCATAACTATGCTACATTGATACTCTAATATATATAATTATTATCGGATCGTTAACATTATGCAAGTTGTGCCCGGCACAATCTTGCCTACATTTTTAATGAATATCCTTTATACCAGCATCCAGGTAGAGGTGAGCAAATTCTGATGAAGTATTCAGTAACAATTGAAGCCACTCAGCTCCATCTACATCCCAAACTGTTTCAAAAGCCATTATGTGACTAATTTTTACAGCCAAGCAAAATACATTTGTACATGAGTCAATCCATTCATTCATTTGCTTTACATCCATTTTTTTCCTTCCCAGCATAGGTGGGTTGAATACTTGTTGAGGTGTTATTTTACATCCAAATGTCCTTCTTGTCACTAACACATACTTATTTTTACAAGTGAAGTAATGCTTTTTTTTTTATATTTCACTTGTCTTTGAAATTACAGTGCAATAGGAAGTTTTCATCATCATCATCATTATCATTTAATGTCTACCTTCCTTGCTGGCATGGGTTGGACGGTTTGACAGGTGCTGACCAGGCAGGAGTCTGCACCAGACTTGTGTCTGTTTTGGCATGGTTTTTACAGCTTGATGTCCTTACTAATACCAACCACCCAGCAGGGTGGACAGAGTGCTTTTTATGTGGCATAGGCAAGGTCAGTTTTGGTATGGTATTTACAGTCGGATGTCATCTTTTTTTTATCAGATGCTTTTGATGCAAAAGCACAAAACATAAACACACACACATACATGCACAAAGGAGCGCATACACACACATGAATGCACGCACACACACAATGAGCCTTCTATGCATACAATTCCTTCTACCATTTCTATTCACAAGGCATTGGTTGTTGGAAGTTACATTACAAGATCCATTTTGTACCATTTAGTGAAACGGAAGACAGAACCACATGGACCTTTATTTATTTATTCCTAGCCGCTACTGCATTGGTATTCTGTTAAATATTTGGGATTAGTCCTATAATCCTTTTGGTTTATTGGGATACCCACCACAGGTGCAGGTATGGCTGTGTAGTAAGAAGCTTGCTTCCCAACCATGTGTTCCAGGTTCAGTCTCACTGCATGGCACCTTGTGTTAGTGTCTTCTGCTATAGCCTCACGCCAACCAAAGCCTTGTGAGTGAATTAGATAGACAGAAACTAAAAGAAGCCCATCTTGTGTATATATATATATATATATATATATATATATATATATATATATATATATAATCCAAGAAAGTTAGGGGTTGTGAATCCAACCCACTAAGAGATAATATCTAGCCAATATACTGCCGGAAGGATTCCCAGTTACTATTGTACTAGTGTTTTTACCGAGTGCAATAAATGGGTGCGGGTAAAAGGAAATTTTACCCTTAATTTATATAGCACTAAGAAAGTGGAGGGGAATATGTGGTACTCATCAACTTGCAGACATTGTATTATGTCAATTTGCCTGTTTATTTTTCAACTAAGAGGACAGGACAATAAAAACAATATACAAACACATATGACATATTATGTCATTTTTATTACTGATATGACATAATATGTCATGTGTATGTATATTGTTTTTATTGTCCTGTCCTCTTAGTTGAAAAATAAACAGGCAAATTGACATAATACAATGTCTGCAAGTTGATGAGTACCACATATTCCCCTCCATTTTCTTATTGCTATATATATATATATATATATATATATATATATATATATACATACATATATATATATGTATGTATATATGTATGTATCTGTATGTGTGTGTCTTTGTCTCCCATCTCACCACTTGACAACTGGTGTTGGTGTGTTTATGTCCCTGTAACTTAGCAGTTCAGCACCAGGAACTGACAGAATAAGTTCTAAGCTTAAAAAATAAGTCCTGGGGTCGATTTGTTTGACTAAGATCCTTCAAGGCAGTGCCCCAGCATGGCAGCAGTCAAATGACTGAAACAAGTGAAAGAATAAAGATTTGCTCTTCATCTGTTGACAGAAGTGGGGAATGTCTTGGAAGAATTTCCTCTTTATGGCCATCAGCAATCCACTCCATTCTTTACTCTCACCCTCTCTCTTTTCCTCTATCTTTCTCCATCTCTCCCGTCCTCCCTCCTTCTCTTTCTTTCTCTCTCTCTTTGTCTCACACAGGCATACACTCTAAAACAGTGGTCCTCAAGTGGGGTCTCTATGGCCCTTGGGGTCCACATAAGATTTTGTATGTGCAATAAATTGGTTATACTTCTACAATACCCAAAATATTTAAGCATTTTTTATACAACTCTTAATCTAAAAATACTGGAGAATTTAGCATGAAATGGCTAGGAGGGTATTCCCCTCACACACACACACATGAGTAAAATAGGAATCAAAAGGGTCCATAAGCAAAAAACAGTTGAGAACCGCTGCTCTAAAACAACATGTAATAATTACATTTATGAGGTGGGAAGTATGTGTTAAAGAACTCATTTGTTTTCTCATTCAACCTACTAACAACCAGATCCCACTCAAATCATACCTTGTCATATAAATAAGGAGAGAACACAGATGATGTAGTCTTACATATTCTCTAAGGAGACAGGTTGGTTGTGGTTAGAATGTCTTTGATTAAAAGTCTGCACAATCAAGGCTGATTTGGTGCTCTTTATCATGTGATGCTTTCATTCCCTCTTTATCTATATTTCTCGTGAGCATCCAGCCATAGAAACCATGCCACAACAGACAATTGGAGTCCAGACAGCAACCCTGCTGGCCAGCATGGAAAACGGACATTAAATGATTATTATGACTTAAAAGTGGATGTTGTGTTAGAACACAGAATATTGTGATAGTTACCTTGAGAGAACCTCTCATGGGTTTTTGGTCTATATAAGCATTCTTGTTTACATCACTAGCAGGAGATAACTCCACCATTGCCAATTTCGTCCTTTCTTGGCCTTGTCAATGGTAGATGCTCATCTGCTGAAAATAGCAGCAATATCTCTACTAGCAGTATACATAGAATCTGTGCCTGTTTAGGCACTGGTGCCGTGAATAATCACAGGGCTTATTCTTTTCTAAGGCATAAGGCCCGAAATTTTTGGAGAGTGGGCTTAGTCAATTAGATCGACCAGTATGCAACTGGTACTTAATTTATCAACCCCAAAAGGCAAAGTCGACCTCGGAATTTGAACTCAGAACCTAAAGACAAACGAAATACCTCTAAGCATTTTTCCCAGCGTGCTAACACTTCTGCCAGCTCACCGCCTTAATCAGAGGGCTTATTAAAAAATAATTATTAGCAACCAAAGCAGTATGAATACCAAAAGCTAATATAAGTGGATGTTGTGTTAGAATACGGGGTACTGCAATAGTTATTAAGAGAAAAGCTCTCACAAGGGCATTTAGTGCATATAAGTATTATTGTTTATAGTTTATGAGTTCAAATGTACCATAGCCATTTCATTGTTTCTGGGTAGAACATTCTCCTAACTATCAAGGATAGGTATCACATCCAGGAAGGAATTTATCTATCATCTACTTCAACCTATAAAAACAGAACAAATGTGGAAGCCTTTATATGGTTGTTTGCCTTGCGAGAAATAGAAACCAAATCTTTATCAAATCCATCCCCACTATCTCAAGCAGGAAAGATATGATGCTATATGTTTTAGATACTAGTAAAAGGTTGGTATAATCATACCTGGAATACTTTTGATACTATGTTTGTTCAGTTAAGATTAACTTGGGGTTAAACATCAACAGGGTTAAGTACTTACCTTTGCATATTATTTACATTTATATTCTCAAATATAATAGATCTCTGTCAGTTTTAATGATGAGTATTCAATTGTTCAATTAACTGAGCTTACCAACTCATTGAATTAACAAATTTCACATGAAAAGTTAGAAAAATACTGTTTTAAAGCAGTGTTTTTCAACCATTTTTTATCTATGAACCCCTTTCACTTGTTTTACTCGAATGGACCCTCCTGGCCATTTGGTGTCTCACACCAACTGGACCTTTGTAGCCAAATCATATTATATTTTTATAATTAAATATTATCAGGAATTCTATTAAAAAAATATTGTTACAATATTTTGTGTATTGTAAAAGTATAACAAATTTATGGCAGATAAATTTTAACAACAAAATCTTATATGGACGCTGGTTGAGAATCATTGTTTTAAAGTAAAATATTTAAAAATAAATATACAGAAAACTATTATTTGCATTATTTTGTTGCTCATACTTAATGTATAACATAATTATGAATCACAAATTTTTAGAGACACTTGAGTATTAGTATGGGATTTAAACCAGCCATTTCCAGCCCAAACATTCTACCTGTTTATGTACAAGTTGGTCAGATCCAGCCTCTCATACCTACTCTTCACTGTTATTCTAAAGATAAGCAATCACATCACCAAAATTTCAAAGCCGTAAGATAATGCATGATTAATTCAAAACAACATGAATAAATAAGCATTTACATTTGACAAAGTAATCTCAATGCTAAAGGATTGTGTTATATTAAAAAAAAAACCCAACACTTCTAGATATCCTCAGTGTGCCACAGTACACCAGTTGAGAACAACATTTAACACACAATGACATGTAGTATAATCATAGAATATACTATAAACTAGTTGTTCTCAACCGGGGTCCATATAAGGTTTTTGTTGTTAAAATTTACCTGCAATAAATTATTCTTTTATTCTTTTACTTGTTTCAGTCATTTGACTGCAGCCATGCTGGAGCACTGCCTTTTAGTTGAGCAAATTGACCCCAGGACTTATTCTTTGGAAGCCTAGTACTTATTCTATCGGCCTCTTTTGCCGAACCGCTAAGTTATGGGGACATAAACACACCACCATCGGTTGTCAAGCGATGTTGGTGGGGGGGGGGGGGGGGGGGTCAAACACAGACACACAAACATATACACACACTATATATATACATATATACGACAGGCTTCTTTCAGTTTCCATCTACAAAATCCACTCACAAGGCTTTGGTCGGCCCGAGACTATAAGAGTAGACACTTGCCCAAGGTGCCACGCAGTGAGAATGAACCCAGAACCATGTGGTTGGTAAGCAAGCTACTTACCACACAGCCACTCCTGCACCTTGGTTACACTTTTACAATACACAAAATATTTCAACAATTTTCTTCTACAATTCCTAATAATATTTAATTATCAAAATATAATAGGACTTTTTTTCAACATGAGTGTCCATCTGAGTAAAATGGTAATCAAAGGATCCACAGGCAAAAAATGGTTGTTAAACACTGCTGTAAATCTTACTCGTTTTAGCAATATTCACATCCATATCATACATCAAGTATTATTAATTGGTAGAATTATTGGAATATCAGTTTTATTATGGGAATATAGTGTTTTGTGGTATTTGCTCTGATGCTTTATGTTCTTAGTTCAAGGTCATCTTTGCTTTTCATCGTTATCCTTCTGTGATTAATGAAATGCATAAAAAGCTTTTCAGTATTTGTTCTGACTTCCCGGGTAGATGTGGTAAACTTATCCATATCTAGCCAACTGAATGGTATGTTGTTAAAAAAGAATAGCCTGAAGAAGGCAACAGAAAACCATTTTTGTGTTCTTCTGTAAAAATCCCATGACCAGCATACAGAACTACAATGACAGTTGAAGTGAGACATCATATGGAATAACCATCACATCAATATTATTAGCTAACATAAGGCAGTGATCTGGCAGAAGCATTAGCATGCTGGGCAAAATGCTTAGCAGCATTTCATCTGTCTTTATGATCTGAGTTCAAATTCTGCAGAGGTTGACTTCGCCTTTCATTTTTTTCAGAGTCAAACTAAATACCAGTTGAGGACTGGAGTTGATGTAATCAACTCCCCCCACTCTCCTTAACTTGCTGGCCTTGCACCAAAATTTGAAATTAACATTATCAACCAACATCCTATATTACTGCCAATACATTGCTCATACAAAATGCACACACTTTCTCTTAAAAGCAGAATCCATGAAAAAAGATAATGCTTAAGAAAATAAAGACACCTGTAATAATATGAAAAACAAGCCAACAGGAGTGGGGATTACAGTCACTCAACCTGCCAGAAATATCAGCTTAATCTCCTTTGTATTACACTTTATTGCCCTAAACTGTGTTTAACACTGTATAACAATTTTTTTTTATCTTTGGTCATTGTTATTTCCTATTTGCTTCTCTCTTGAAATCAAAGCAAATGACTAGTATTCCCTTCAAACCTTGCTTTTATGACCGAGACATCAATGTTTTCAAACTGACCTATTTTCCATTACATTTCATACAGATTCAGCACTGAATTGCTGAAGCAGAAATATCATTGTAGCAAATATTCTGCTCATTATCACAGATTTGCTTGTCATTTGCTTGACCTTAACCATTTGAACATGTCCCTTAGGGGCTGACAATATGTGCATCTCTAAGCATGAACAGGAGTAGTGGGGGTAGCATCATAGCCATGTGTTTAGAAGGATTCTTTGGGGTTTGAATAAATGTAACAAAAGCAAAGTTTGAAAGAAATATTAGCCAGTTTTCATACTTTCTAAGGGTAAGCAAATAGGTAATAATAGTTGCTACCCAAGGACAAAAATCAACATTATCTAAAGTGTTCTTCCCTTATTCGTGACAGTGAATGTGATATGATTGAAGGGAGATTTTAGCTGCTATTTCTTGCAGTTCAAGCCACCATGTACAGAAAAGAAATATATAAATGAAACGAACACATTGATAAAGGTAGTGTGTATGTATGGTAGGGAGAATAAGAGTTTTGGTATGTGAGTCGTTGTTCAATCACTGATCAACCCTGATCAAACAGACCTTATGATCAAAGACGTTTCAACTATGACCACCCTGTCTTATGGTGGTGGATTAGCTGAGTTATTAAAACATCAGATAGAATTTTTCGCTGTATTCTTTACAGCCAGTTCATTCGTAATGTTGTTATTGTCGTTGTTGTTGTTGGGTGGGGTGGGGGGGTTTACGTGCTTAGGGGCATCATAACTGAAAATAATAAAAGGAATTTCAATGTAGCTGCTCTGCTTGCCACAAATAGTGACCAAGTCATCCTCAAATCACACCGTATTCTCTTGAAAAAAACAGTTACATTGGATAATATAGTCTCATATCTGAATAAAAGATGAGATGGTCATATCTGGAATATGTTTGATCACAATTATAACACTTAACACCCATCAGCAATAACAACAGACGATGAAAACAATTAAAAAATAAATTAAACCATGTAAATATTTTGGAGAAAAAAGCAAAGATGAAAAATAAAATGTCTGTGTGTTGGATGGACAGGGTAGAAGTATCAATCAGTAATAGATCATTTTAATTGAGACAGTGAAACTGTTAATTAGATATAGTATGAGGGTGGAGGGGAAGGAAGCATCTGAAAGATGGACAAGTGAGAGAGAGCATGTGAGAAGAAGAAGTATACTTTAAATGAAGGGGATATATTAATAAAGATAGTATGAGCGTGGTGGGCAATTAAAAGCTTTTGTGTGTGAATTGTTGTTGTTTGGTCTCAGATCAGCCCTAATGAACAAAGATTTTCCAATTGCGACCTTACTCTCTTCATTCTTTTGTTACCATATTTCTATTGAGATACACTTTGTGTTAATTGATTCTGAAAATAATGCACCAGGCGCAGACATGGCTGTGTGGTAAGAACTTTTGCTTCCCAACCGCATGTGTAGCACCTTGGGCAAGTGTCTTCTACTATAGCCTCAGGCCGACCAAAGCCTTGTGAGTGGATTTGACAGATGGAAACTGTAAAGAAGCCTGTTGTATATATATATATATGTGTGTGTGTGTGTGTATGTGTCTTTGTGTCTGTGTTTATCCCCACCACTGCTTGACAACCGTTGTTAGTCTGTTTACATTCCTGTAAATTAGCTGTTTGGCAAAAATGACCAATGGAATAAGTACCAGGCTTAAAAAAGCAAGTCCTGGGAGGGGGGGCAGTTTATTCAACTAAACCCTTCAAGGCGGTACTATAGCATGGCCACAGTCAAATGACTGAAATAGGTAAAAGATAAAAGGTATATTTTCCAGCATACAAATCAAATTTTTCAGACCAAAAATTTGCTGCCAAAGAAATTAGGTCGACTTGTACACCAAGACAACTTCAGAGGACAAAAAATTTCCTGTGAAATGCAGCAGAATTTTGAAAGACTGTGGCAATGTTTGAATATTTACTCTACATGTTTACACTACATACTACATAAACTTGTATTCTGGAAAATATCGTAGAATTTATCAAAATAGCTTTGTCACTATTAAGCCAGCTGTTTGAACCAATAGCATGAAATTTTAGTGGAAGGTTTTAATGTAACACTTTAATATTCAAATCAGCCATATCTGACCAAAATATTCTTGTTTTATGTTTAAATTAGCCAGGTCCAACCTGTCACACCTACCCTATAACGTTAGTCTAAAAAGTATACAGTTACATAATCAAAATAAGGCTACAAGATAATGCAGGATAAATTCAAAACAATGTGAATAAATAATTGTTACATTTGATAGAATAATTTGGGGTTAAATCACTTTAAAACAGGAAGTTTATGTCATAGAACAAAGGGCAGTCCCAGGTAGGTTGGTATCAAAAGGGTTAAGGTGGTGAATTGACCATCATTAAAACAAGATAGAAAGGCTTTTCTATATTCTTTCCAGTTCTTTACACTCTGAGTTCAAATCTTGAATGATCAACTTTTCTTTCCTCTTTCATTCAGGGTGTCAATTTATGAAGTACCAGTCTAGTTCGTTCTCTCTCTCTCTCTCTCTCTCTCTCTCTCTCTCTCTCTCTCTCTCTCATCAGTTGCGTTTGGTTTGGAGCGCTGAAAAGGGATGCTTGATTTAGGAACACTCATTCATGGTACACAAGTTTTAACTATTTTTCTAACGCGGCTCTCTCTATCTCTATATCTATCTCCCCCTCTCATTCTTTCCTCTACTGTTCTTTGCCCCTCCCTGTCACTACTATCTCTCTCTCTCTCTCTATCTCTTGTTGCTCGTCCTTCGCCTCTCACCGTTACTACTACTATCTCTCTCCCTCTCTACCTCTCGTTGCTCACTTTTATTCTACTTCCTCTGCTACTCTTTCGCTTTACACAGCGCTGGTCACGTGTGTCCGGCTGCTATTTCTTTTCGTTCTTGGACTCCCCAAGCTGGCACGTACTTCTTTTCCCCTCCTGTTCGTGCTTCACAGCGTTCAATATATACACACTTCATGTCTGGCTGTACAGCCTATTTGCTTGTTTGTTTATTCACCGTTTCGTTTTCCTGTTTTGTTTTCCGTCCGCCACTACGCTCCACGAAAATAATTTAATTTGTGTTCGTGGGAAGAACCATTTCAACGATGTGTACTGCCTTAATTCTTCGAAACGCCGGTGTTTTAATGGTGGCAACTGATGAAGGAGATGTTTCTATGTGGCTTGCTTGTTTGTTGTACCTTGTTTATCATTTTGTCCATGTTCTTTTGCCACGTCATGTACCCAGTTTTGTATCTATATGTACATGTAGATGAAGGTATGTACATACATGTACATATATATGCATATACTTATATATTGTTTTTATACATATATTTATATATATATATATATATATATATATATATATATATATATATATATATATATATACATATATATATATATATGTGTACGAGCTTCTTTCCATTTCCATCTGCCAGATCCACTCACAAGGCTTTGGTTGGCCCAAGGCTATGGTAAAAGACACTTACCCTAGGTTCCACACAGTGAGACTGAACCTGGAACCATGTAGTTGAGAAGCAAGCTTCGTACCACACAGCCACACCTGCACAATATATATATATATGTAAGGGACGACCGTGCGAACTCATAAGAGGAGAAATGGTGACGAATGGAAAAACAGAGGACTCCTTTTATTTAAACGTGTCACACGGTCGAACATACAATAGATATATCAATGATGATATATAGAATATGTTATGTGACGATAACATAGATGACCAGTAATGAAAGACCACAACCGTATTAGATGAATAACAGATATATTTATTGTAGTGTTAAAGATGTATGTCTGTGTGAGAGTGTGAATGCGACATATAAGAACATAATCAAAGACAGGCCGTCATACAAAGAAAAGTGTGTATGTGAGTGATACATGTGTGTATGAGTGTTTACAGCAGATAGAAAGAGAGTCAATAACACGTGAGCAATTATACCAGATCGTTAGTACACTATAGGAAAAGTTCTGTATGTGAAAGTGAGGAAAGGCTGAGTGTGGCAGAGCTTATCACTAGTTGTGTTTTGGCGTCGATGCCAGGGCCTTGATTCTTGTTATACAGATGTTCATCGCTGGCTGAGAATTTCTTGTCTGTTTAAGAACTCTTGTCTGTTTATTTACCGTGGTGAAGCTGAGTCACCTAACAGAATCGAAGAGAGAGATGTGCCGCGGAGTTTGGTTTGGTGTACATAGTAAATCGTGTTGACGCTGGTAGCGTAGAGGCTGCTTGGTAGGTGCTCGTAGAATCGTGTTGGTCATGATGATGATGCTGGATAGTAGTAGTAGACTCTTGTTGCTGATGTGGCGACGGCGGAGGTCATCGTGGCTGGACGAAGCTGCTGAAGTGGTCGCTGGCTGCTGCTGCTGTCGTGTGGTACACGGAACAGTTCTCAAAGAGAAACTGGACCGAGACAAATTATTGGGTATGAGTTAAAGCTATTTATAACAAACTATGGGCTCCCGAAGGCTTCAGAATTTTACTCTATCACGTGACCTTATTAGGGGCCGTGATTGGTCAGTTCGCGTTCTGGCGGGAACGGTTCGAAGAAGTTGCCGATTCGAATAATGATCAGTCACGTGATGGACAGGGAATGGGTTCTCTACTACGCTCGCATTTATTTATATTTAAATGAGAAGATTGTATGTAATGGCGATAGTAGTTTGTATCTAATGGCGGCAGGTAGTTTCACTACATATATATATATATATATATATATATATATATATATATACACACATATATATATATATATATATATATAGAGAGAGAGAGAGAGAGAGAGAGGGAGGGAGGGACAGATAGCTTTTACTTGTTTTGGTCATTAGACTGTGATCATGCTGGGGCACCATCTTGAAGAATTTTTAGTTGAATGAATCAAACCCAGTACTTATATTTATTTTTTAGACCTTGTACTTATTCTATTGATCTTTTGTTGAACCACTAAGTTACAGGGATGTAAACACACCAACACTCGTCAAGCAATGCTGAGGGACAAACACAGACATAAAGACACACACACAAACATATATATATATATATATATATATATATATATTTACAGGTAGTATCAAAAGGTTCACCTAATTTTTAACATCATCTTCTTTGAAATAGTTACCTTGCACAACAATATACTGGTTCCAGTGTTCCTGCCACTTTTGGAATCTGGTCTGGAAGTCATTTTCCATAAGTGAGTCAAGGACTTTCTGCAATTCACTAGCAACCTTCCAGCTGCATTTTCATCTTGGGGAAGAGATAAAAGTCCACAGGTGCTACATCTGGTAAATAGAGTGAGTGTGGAAGCAATACCATGTTGTTTTTGGTGAGAAACTCACAAGTGATGAGTGCTTGGTGATAGGGTGCATTGTTGTCATAAAGAATCCAATCCTTTGCACCCAACAGATCCAGTCACTTTCACCAAGCGTCCTCCCTCAAACGCTTCAAAATGTCATAGATTGTCCTTCAATGATCCTCATGCACAAGTTGATGGATTTTCTCCACAATTTCTGGAGCTGACACTCATGGCAGGTCTTCCAGATTGCTCTTCGCCTTCCAGAGATGTTCTTCTACTTTTGAAGTGCCTATGCCACTCAAAACATTGTGTACAACCCATTGCCTCATCACCATAACCTTGCCAAACCATGCTCAATGTCTCTGTAGCAGACTTCCCAAGTTTAATGCAAAATTTCATGTTGGCTCTTTGTTCCGACTTCCTGCCCATGACAAGACTACA
Source organism: Octopus bimaculoides (assembly GCF_046866305.1). Taxonomy (NCBI): domain Eukaryota; kingdom Metazoa; phylum Mollusca; class Cephalopoda; order Octopoda; family Octopodidae; genus Octopus; species Octopus bimaculoides. The sequence continues at coordinate 122,055,360 of NC_142928.1, read as the reverse complement.
GCAGACACATGATCACAAAATCACAAATTTCTCAACTATATATGTATAAGATTATTTTGTCAAATGGATCTGTATTGATTTAAGAATGTGATTTACAGACATTTGGCTGCTATGTCTAACAAGTTCAGCAACTAATTACATGCTGCCTTTCAGTAGCTTGGATATTGATTTGTTTAATTAATTTATGTAATGTGGGATGGAAAAGGAAGCAAATTTGTGGATATTGGTGGTGAATTTTGATAAAAACAATGCTGGAGAACTTATAGTGATGGGCTGTTAGTGAGACAATAGCAATTTCATTAATTTAATGATGATGATGATGATGATAGCAACAGTGATGATGATCTTCATCATGGTCATGATCATGACAATGATGGCAGCAGTCAGCAGCGATGAAAAGTTGTGCACTGGAGGTTTAAATGGAAAGCTATTTTTCAACCAGGATCAGAGGTCATTACTATGTACTTACATGCCAATCATGATTTGACAAACGGAGATAATTACTTGGAGAATTATCAAGGAATAAAGAAGATTAAACACTTCATGCACAAACTCACACAAACACACACATGCACGCACACACTCACACACACACACACACACACACACACACACACACACACACACACACACGCACACACATAAAGACTGACTCATACAATCACATGTATATTGTTGTACCTACCTAAATACAGAAACATCATTAAAAACAGTATTTAAGGCTGGAAAAGCGAGAAACAAGGTGAATATGAACTGGCTGGTCACCTGATTACTACTTCATGAAGCTGACCTGTTTCCTTTTATTGTTTTACAAAGCATTTTCCATGCTTTCATAGTTCAGCTGGATTGTTTTGGAGCTTCTGTTAAATTCCTTGTACTAACCACTAATGCAGAGAGAGAAACCTGTTTTTTGTCTGTCAGACAGAGGGATTTAAGACTATCTGTTTCTTGAGACTTCCTCTACACTGATGACCTTGTTCTCATGTTGTTGTTGCTGAATCACTACCAAAACTAGAGAAGAAATTTCAGATGTGGAAGCAAGATCTAGCATCAGAGTGCCTTAGAGTTAATTTAGTGAAGGCCAAATCCTAGTAAGTAAGAAAACAGACAAATTACTAATCCCTTCAAGGAGATAGCCCCACTCAATATGCGAAAACTGTGTAAGTAGAAATTCTGTATGGTATATCCAGTGCATGCTATGGACATATAAGAGGTGCAGCAATATCACAGGAAGGTTAACTGAAAAAGTAGTCTTGTGTGTGGCAGATGTGCAGGTACAATAAACACTAAGAATGTACAGAAAATAGATTTCCTCTGATGTCTGGGAGGATCCTTATAAGTAGTAGATAGTTACCACCACTTAGCTGACCAAGATAGCAATGGAGGCAGATGCTCTGAAAGTGTAGTTGCTAGAACAAGAACAAGTTGGGCAAAGTTCAGAGAGCTACTTCTTTGTTGGTATCAAAGGCCTTCTCCCTAAGAGTGAATGGTAGATAGTATGATGCCTCTGTATGAACAGCTATGCTACATGGCAGTAACACATGGGCTGTGACTATAGAAGACATGCAAAGACTTACAAGAAATGAAGCCAGCATGTTCCACTAGATGGATAATGTCACTGTGTATGTATGTTCTAAGTGTAAATGATTTAGGAGAAAAATTGGGTATATGCAGTGTGCAAGAAAGAAGACAGCGGTGGTGTGGTCATGTAATGCATATGGATGAGGTCAATCTTTAATTGTGGAGAGAAGCTGTGGAAGGGGTAAACCTAGGAAGATGTAGGACATAATGGTGAGAAATGATCTTCAGATGCTGAACCCCACAGAGGTGACAAGGGACCAAGTTTTCTAGTGATTTATTGTACTTGAGGAGACATGTTGAGCTATGTAAAATTGTGGCCATCCATGCATACAAGCATATCATTTACGACCATAGCCCCCCCCCCACACACACACACACACATAATCTTTCCTCTATTAAAACACTACTATGACCCACCTTCCCAACATACCCCATCCCACGACCTATAATCACCACCTACTACAGGCCCCCTCCACTTTCCCTCATGTGTCTATCAGCACTCTCTCCCTGTTCTAACAGATCTACCATAACCACCTCCCAGCCACTCCATTTTCTCTCACCATCACTCACTACAACCATGTCTTTCCCATCTCTCAACATCTCCCTCCACACTCTTCTTGAACATCCATCTTTATCCCCCTCTGTACCTCTTTTACTCACACCCCCCCACTGTTCCCTATTGATAGGCTCCAATACATCTCCAACACCTATTTCTCTCACTCTTTCAATCTAACTGCCTCCCTAACTCTCTCTCCCCTTCCTCTCCTTTCTTGTCCTACTGGGGTAGCCAAGTATCTCCTCTATAGTATGACAACAATTTCTGCCCCTCTATTATACCCAAACCTCTCAACCTGGCTCACAACCACTTCCCTCAGTTCCAATCCCTCTCTCAGCTTGGCAACCCTGCTAGTTCTACTTACAAAGTGGTTGGCATTCAGAAAGGCATCCAGCCATAGAAACCATACCAAAACAGACAAAGAGAGCCAGCTCCTGTTGAAATGTCCAACCCATGCTAGCATGGAAAACAGACATTAAAAGATGATGATGATGAGACAAACTAGAGTTAGAAGAGTTTGTGATTTGAACATAGTTGATCTTATAGATCAGGGCTGTAGAGTCAAGATTGAAAACAACTGTTGGATTATGGGATCAGAGTTGATAAAAATGTGCCAACTCCAAATCTTACAAAATGTAAACTGTAATATCACCGTATTCACCAGACTGTCAGATATTGTTATACACCACTGATCATGATACACTTCTTTACAAGGTTATCGATTTATAGCTGAGTCAGCTGGAGCAAGATAAAATGAAGTGTTTTGCTCAAGAACACACTGCACAGCCAGTCTGGGAATTGAAATCACAATTCTGAGATTCTGAATACCATTCTCTAACCACTAGCCTATATACCTTCATAAATTGTTATATACTACATTAAAATAAGGCAGTGAGCTGGCAGAATTATTAGCATGCCAGACAAAATGCTTAGTGGCATTTCATCTGTCCTTACATTCTGAGTTCAAATTCTGCCAAGGTCAACTTTGCCTCTTTTAAACAGGAAGTTTGTTTCAGAGAATCAATTGCAATCTCAGGCAAGTTGGTCCCCTATTCTATAAATATAACATTTCTTTAATAAATTTTGTAAGGACAGACATTTCATTCCTATAAAATATAATTTTTATTTCATTTAACATAATCTTTCATTCTACATTTACTTTAATTTTATATTCACACAATGCAGGCACAGGTGTGGCTATGGGGCAAGAAGTTTGCTTCCTAATCTCATGGTTCTGGGTTCAGTCCCATTGCATGGCAGTTTGGATAAGCATCGTAGATGAAAAACTGAAAGAAGCCTGTCGTGTGTGTGTTAGTGTTTGTCCCACACTGATGCTTGATAATCAGTGTTGGCGTGTTTATGTCATTGTAACTTAGTTCAGCAAAAGAGACCAATAGTATAAGTACCAGGTTTAAACAAATATGTACTGGGGTTGACTCATTCAAGGTAGTGCCCCAGTGTGGCCACAGTGTAATGACTGAAGCAAGTAAAAGACAAAAGAAGAATGCTTTAATCTCAAAAGCAAAGGGTTATGTATCTATTTGAGTTTATTTCTTTTAAAATGGTCATTTGTTATGTTACTTAAGGTGTTTAATCTTTTAGATTTAATCCTAATGTACTTACATTTATGAACTGGTAAACAAAGATTTTCTGATTCCTTTTTATAATACTTCTTAGTTTATTTCAGTTATATCCTTAGGGTTGTTTGTAACGTCTCTAATAAATAGAAGCCATAACCCAACCTGCTAAAGTTTGAGTTTTAAAACTAAAGGTATGCTATCATCATCATCATCATCATTTAACATTCGTTGTCCATGCTGGCATAGGTTAGCATACCTTTCTCTCTCTCTCCAGGTAACCTGTTTCTGTCTCTCTGTCACATTCTAATCTTTCATCATCTAGCAATAGATCACCTCCTCCAATATCCCCTCCCCTCTCAAAGGATCTTTATCTTGCAAGTTACTTGATGACCCTGCCAGTGCTGGTGCCACGTAAAAAGTCCACACTGTAAAGAGCATCCAGCTGTAAAAACCATGCCATCTTCTGCCTGGCCAGATCCTGTCAAACCGTGAAAAGCGAATGTTAAATAATGATGATGATGATGATGATGATGATATATACATACATAGTTAATCCCCAAAAAAAACAACAAAGAAAAAAACAACAACGCGAGGACATGGTACATGCAAAGTATTAAAAAACGCTCAGGGAGGGAAAGAAAAGGTGTTTTACATTTCGAACAAAGCTCTTCTTTAGAAACAGGAGACCAAGAAAAGGAAGACAGAGGGAAAAAATTGCCAACAATCCACTTGTAGTTACAAGACACACACATGTATGTATGTTTATATATGAACATATATATATATGCGTGTGTGTGTGTGTGTGTATATATATATATATATATATATATATACCATATATATTCATGCATGTTTGTGAAGGCTCATGTCTTAGTGGTTAGGATATGTATGTATGTGTATATGTATGTATAGGAAGCTAATTTTATATTCAAGCAATGCAGGTGTAGGTATTTCTATGTGGTAAGAAGTTTGCTTCCCAATCACATGGTTCTAGGTTCAGTCCCACTGCATAGCACCTTGAGTTAGTGTCTTCTATTATATCCTTGGGCCAACCAAAACCTTGTGAGCTAATGTTCAGTGAGTGGAATATTGGATGTGGATGTTTAGAGGAAACCAAGTTTTATAAAATATTATTTGTATAAAGACACTGCTCTAAGTTATTATGTGCAAAGACTAAGTAAACACTCTCATTTATGTGGCTAATATAGCAGAAAAAAAGTAGTAGTAGAAGTAGTAGTAGTAGATATATCTTCTACATCAGCCCTCCTACACTTTCTCTTCATCATCTTAGCCACACACACACACCACCACCACCTTACCTCATCTGCCAGATTGAAAAATTAACTCAAGGGAAACATTTGATAAAGGCTGTGCTGTTGTTTTATCTTGTTCATTACTGTCGCTTCTGAAATAGGTATTGATTTCTTTAAGCGTATGAAGAGAATGGCTAGGTTCATTATAGTCAGACAGGCTGCAGGACCATTAAGTCAGTGCCACTGACTTAGAACTGTGGCTGCATAGCAGAAGAAGACCAAATTATGTTTAGTCAATATTGTGTAGTCTTACAATAAAGTCATTCTTTTTCATGGAATTGCAACAAACTATAAATGGTTCACTCTATGTGTGCTCATGCACAATACACACACGCACACACATACACAAATATATAAATAGTTAACTGTATAAATATATATGCATACATACATACACACATGCACACAACTATTTTCATAATTAAATTTCTTCATAATTGTGCATATGTTTGGTTTGTGCAAATGTGTGTGTGTGTGTATGTACATGCATGCATACATAAATATTTACATAAATAGATATACACTCATGTACTGATGCACTCACATTCATATGTGTATATGTTCAGTTCTCTCTCACTCCCTCTCTCTCTCTTTCACTATATATATATATATGTATGTATATATATATATATATATATATATATATATATACACACACACACACACACACACACACACACATGTATATATATATCATCATCATCATCGTTTAACGTCTGCTTTCCATGCTAGCATGGGTTGGACGATTTGACTGAGGACTGGTGAAACCGGATGGCTACACCAGGCTCCAATCTAAATATATGTATATATATATATGTATGTATATTCACAGACGAAGGTGTATGGTGTTACATTAAATAATAGACAATAACTTTGAAGTGTTGAGAAGTAAGGTTTTTCAAATTGCAGTGAAAATATAATCGTTTCATATAGAGAGACATTAGACATATTAAAGACTGAAGAGGTCAGTATTAAAGGTTAAATGGAATTTGATTTTAAGTATAGATAATTTAGAATGGGTTGGCCATTGTGTAATCATCCCTTATATAATTATACTCCTTATCTCCTCTCATAGCCCCTATCCACTCTGGCCAAACCAAATAGTTCTTCATTACTTTTTCATGAGTAATTCCACTCCATTCATTATGGTGACCTCTTGAACCATAAAGATTGTCCTTAGCTTTTGTGTGTGCATATGTGTATGTATCTTTGTGTGTGCATATGTGTATGTATCTTTGTGTGTGTATTTGTATTTGTGATTGTTTAATGTCCATTTGTCCTTGCTTGCACAAGTTAGATGGAATTTGTTAAAGTAGATTTTCTATGGCCAGACACCCTTCCCAGCACCAACCCCACCTGTTTCCAAGCAAGACAATATTTCCCCATATTTTCCCATGGAAGTCTGCAAACAAAGTGCATCACTTGTATCATGGTGATGCTCAGTTACAACCATTACATGATGTCAAGACAAGGATAAACATACACATCATCATCATCATCATCATCATCGTTTAACGTCCGCTTTCCATGCTAGCATGGGTTGGACGATTTGACTGAGGACTGGTGAAACCGGATGGCAACACCAGGCTCCAGTCTGATTTGGCAGAGTTTCTACAGCTGGATGCCCTTCCTAACGCCAACCACTCAGAGAGTGTAGTGGGTGCTTTTACGTGTCACCCGCACGAAAACGGCCACGCTCGAAATGGTGTCTTTTATGTGCCACCCGCACAAGCCAGTCCAGGGGCACTGGCAACGATCTCGCTCGAAAATCCTACAGGAGCCAGTCAGGCGGTACTGGCAACGGCCACGCTCAAAATGGTGCATCTCATGTGCCACCCGCACAAGAACCAGTCCAGGGGCACTGGCAACGATCTTACTTGGCTTGCCGGGTCTTCTCACGCACAGCCCATTTCCAAAGGTCTCGGTCCGTAGTCATCGCCTCGGTGAGGCCCAATGTACGAAGGTCTTGCCTCACCACCTCAGCCCAGGTCTTCCTGGGCCTACCTCTTCCACGGGTTCCCTCAACTGTTAGGGTGTGGCACTTTTTCACGCAGCTATCCTCCTCCATTCTCACCACATGTCCATACCAGCGCAATCGTCTCTCTTGCACGCCACAACTGATGCTTCTAATGTTCAGCTTTTCTCTCAAGATACTTACACTCTGACGGGTATTCACATTGACATTACACATCCAACGGAGCATACTGGCTTCATTCCTTGCGAGCTTACGTATGTCCTCAGCAGTTACAGCCCATGTTTCACACACAGACATATATATGTATCCGTCTATCTTGCTGTCTGTTTCCTCTCTCACTCTCTCTCTCTCACTCTCCCTCCCTCTCTCACTCTCCCTCCCTCTCTCTCTCTTTCTCTGTTACTCCTTTCTGTCATTAGACTGTGGCCATGTTGGGGCACTGCCCTGAAGAATTTTAGTTGAACTTATCAACCCCTATACTCATTTTTTGTAAAGCCTGATACTTATTCTATTGGTCTCTTTTGTCAAACCGCTTAGCTACAGGGACATAAACACACCAACATTGGTTGTCAAGTGGTGGTGGGTAGTACAAACCCTCACCACAAAGACACGCACACACAGATATACATATACATATATATGACAGGGTCTCTTTCAGTTTCCGTCTACCAAATCTACTCACAAGACTTTGGTCAGCCCCAAGCTATAAAAGAAGACACTTGCCCTAGGTGCCATGCAGTGGGACTGGAACCAGAACTATGCAGTTAGGAAGCAAACTTCTTACCACACAGCCACACATAATTTTTTTTTTTTTCTGCAGTTCAAAACCTTTGACTTAGTGATACTTTGATGTTGACATCACTTTTTTAAGCACATGAGTATTTCACCCTGATTCATAGAGTGAGTTCGTTAGTCAGCCAATGTCTTTCATTTTTATATCAAAATATATATTTTATATTGAAATATATTGAAATAAAATATCTATATCAATATGTAAATACATTTACTAACGTCTTTGTCAGTCTGGTTGGACTAATATTTCCATCTCAAAAGTTCCTCTCCAGGACACAGATCTAGGCAAAGTATTATTGCAGAGCAACAGTTGTCTATGCAACAAATCTGTAATATCTTCATCGAACCTATGCGAGCATGGAAAAGTAGACGTTAGAACAATGATGATGGTGTGTGTGTCCATGTGTCTCCTTCTCTTGACATTGCTAGAGTGTTGTAAATGAATGTCATTTATTTCCAATGTTCTGTGAAAATATGTCTGGCCATGGGGAAGTATTACCCTCTATAGAAACATGTAAGGAGTGGTGACAGGAAGGGCCTCCAGCTGTAGAAAATCTTCCTCAATAAAGTCCATCTTACTCATGTAAATATCAAAAAGTGGACATTAAAATGACAATGGGAAAAGGAAGAGGAAATATGTATATATGTATGTATGGACACACAAACAAACAAGCACTCACATATTAAGGCAGAGTAAATGAGGACATATTCTGTGTTAAAACAATTTACTTTTTATTCAATTAAGTGCCACTAACTCGTAAAGGCCATTAAGAAAAAATCATCATCAATATATGGAAAATCGATAGTTTTTGAAAAGAAGTTAAAAATACAAGACTAGTTTGTGTCACCTGTTTTATTCAAATTCTTGAAATTTTGCTCAATCAGCCAAACTTCTGACTTCAAAAGATATAATTGATATATATATATATATATATATATATATATATATATATATATATATATATATATATATTAGGAAGCGTATCCAGCTGTAGAAACTCTGCCAGATCAGATTGGAGCCTGGTGCAGCCTTCTGGTTCGCCAGTCCTCAGTCAAATCATCCAACCCATGCTAGCATGGAAGGCAGATGTTAAACGATGATGATGATGATGATATATATATATATATATATATATATATATATATATATATATATATACAGGGTGCAATGAAAATAACACTGACATCTCATTTTAACAGATATATTTACCAAAATTACATAAAAATATCTTGAAATACTAAAGACTAAATTTATTCAATGAAATCACCATTGACTTCAACCATGGCCTTCAGACAACTTCAGAATCTCCTGCAACTCTTCTGGGTTTACAGAATTGTCTTCCCTTACACACACTTCCTGTTTTGACACCACACTTCCTGCTTAACACATAAACTTTCAGCCCTCCTTTTTTAAACACAACTCTTTATTCCATGCATCCTAATCTTCCTAACAATTATCTACATGGATTACCATTGAACTTTAAAAGCTCAAAGACAATATAATGTATTGGTATATTTATTTTTTCATATATTATTTTTTACTTTTTTGTAAAAAACATTTTCATTCTCCCTCTTCTTGAAAATTTGCCATACAATGAAAGCCGGTTAGAAATCATTTTTAGTCCTCCTTATACACATCTATATTAAAATATGCTTTCAGTTTAGCATTCTGCCTTATTATTATTTTTTATGTTCCTATTATTTTTCCATGTTACTGACTTATATATGTGTGTGTGTGCGTGCTTGTGTTTTTCCCCCCACTACCACTTGAATACTGGTGTTCGTGTGTTTACATTCCTGTGAGTTAGCAGTTTGGCAACAGAGACCAATAAAATAAGTATCAGGCTTTGAAAACAATATATATAAATACTGGGGTTAATTCATTCAAATTCTTCCAGGCAGTGCCTTAGCATGGCTGCAGTCTAATGACTGGAACAAGTATATGATAAAAAGGTAAAACAATATTGAACTGCAATATTGTTGTTTATCCTGAGTCTAGCCTTGGTTGAATAGATATGATGGATCAAATGCATTACAACTATTGAGTATCTTGTAATTTCTTTAAAAAATTCTGGTATTTTGTACCTAATACTATTGCTTTCAAAAGCATTTAGGTATGAGTTAAAGAAAATTCTGCTCCTATTTCTAGCAACTTGAGTGACAATATAGATCAGAGGTTCTTAACTGGGGTCCTTATGAGATTTTTGAGGTTCCACGAAACAAAATAGTAAATTGGGGATCCACAATAGTATTTTAAGGGCCCCTGAAAAAAATTTCTCTTTAGATGTATGTATTGGTATGTATTGCAAGAAACATCTAGGTTTCTTTCTCTAACATTTTACATAGTTCAACCTACACAAGTTAACCAATCATAAACAAAATAGGAATTTTGAAAGAAATTTCTATAAAACCAGTTTTTAAACATCAAATGGCTATGGGGATCCTCCAGAATAAAATAGGAATCAAGGGGGTCCATAGATAAGAAATGGCTGAGAACCTCTGATATAGATCCTCTCTTAATGGTTTGACAATGTCAATTTTTGGTTGTGTTTGTGGATAAATTAGCATTAATACTGCTTGTCAGAGTACATCCGTCTAACAATCAGGCACCATTTTAAACAAATGTATCAGTATAAAGTTACACAACTTGCTAGAAAAAGCAACCAAATCTCTCTCTCTCTCTCTCTCTCAAATCCAGTTGTCGTAAAAAAAAGTTTCATATGATGTCCACAATGAAGTAGTGATCTCAGATGTGGGATGGTGCTGCTACTGCACACTCTGATATTCTTGGTCACATGCAGAAATGTGCCACCTGATTGTTTGGCACTAAGCCACTAACAGACATGTCCCAGCCCTTGGCTCACAAGTGTGCTGTATCCTGACTCTACCTTTTTTACTACTACCATACTACCATAATGGCCTCTTCTTAGAGCTGGCTAGGCTTGTACCACCTCCATTCAAACACTCCCAAGCTAGTTGTCTCCTTCGCTCTAGTCTTCCTCATTGTGTTCAATTTTCCAGGCTGCATTCTGGTCACTGTACCCAGTCTTTCCTTCCTAGAACATGGATAGGCCCTTTGGAATTCCTTCCCTGTTTGTATGTTTGCTGCAAGTATTTACTTACAAAAATTCAAGTGGAATATTAATGGTATCAAACTCACTGGTCTAAGAGAACATGTGAAGACCATGGTCACCACTTCTTCCTCCTGACCCAGTAAGTTTGAAAAAAAAAGGTAACATTAAACCAGAAATTCTCAGCCTGAGTTCATATGACCCTAGGGATGAATATAAGATGTCTTTTTTTTTTTTTTAAATTAATGTGCAATAAATTGCTTATACTTCTTCAATACACCAAATATCAATAGAATTTTTTTTAAACATCCAATGGCTGTATTGGTCCACTTGAGTAAAATAGGGATCAAAGAGGTCCATAGACAAAAAATGACTGAGAACCACTGCATTAAACAATATAGTCCTAGATCTACAAAATGATGAGATGGTCATGGCTGGAATGCTTTTCATTATAAGTTTGGTCAAGGCTAATCTGGAGGCTAAACAACAACAAATTCCATTTCTTAAAAAATCAGATTGCTTCAATAGTTTCTGTAAGTACAAATCAGTAAAAAAAAAATTAAAATAGAAAAAAGCTGAGAAGAAAGGATAAGAAATTGTTGAAACAGAAACAGCTCTTATCACGTAGTTTTGTTAAAAGATCGATAAATAGTTGCAAATCTAACATAAATTTTTGTCTAAATGGTTGTTTGAAATGGAGCCATCACAAGCAGATTTTTGTAACAAAATTCATTACACATTAAACTTTACAGTTCAATATTCATAGGTTTGCTTCACTAGCAAAATTTTCATGAGTAGTATTTTTAACTCCTGGAAGAACACTAAAGAATACTGAAACTGACTTCAATTACTAGATATGGCAGCTAAATCTACTTCAAATCAATTCCTACAAATATACTAAATAAAACATGTCTGATAATAAGATATGGTCACAGCTTGAATGCTTTTGACCAAAGGCCTTCACAATCTAAGCTACCGATATTGGAGCTCAGCAACAGCATTACAGAAGAAAAATGAAGTAGAAACTGCAAGCCATTTGTTATTAATATTATTATGGCAAAATCCATATCTGGACCCAAATTATATTCATACATCCATCACAAATAGCTGTAGCTTCTTTTTTAATCTTTTTTTTTTTCATCCTTTCCTTCAAACATGCATCAAGATCAATGAGAGTGACCTTCATCATTATTATTGTAGTAGTAGTAGTGGGAGGAGAGCTGGTAGAATCATTAGCACACCAGACAAAATGCTTAGCAACATTTTGTCTAGCTTTATATTCTGAGTTCAAAGGCTGCCAAGGTTGACTTTGCCTTTCATCCTTTCAGGGTCAATGACATAAGTATCAGTCTAGCACTGGCATCAGTGATTTAGACTTACCCACTTTCCCTAAAATTGCTGGAGTTGTGCCAAAATTTGAAACCACTATTATTATTATTTACTATTACACATGGCCTAGTGGTTAGGATGTTGCACTCACGATTGTGAGATCGTGATTTCAATTCCAAGACCTGGTGGTGCATTGTGTTTTTGAGCAAAACACATCATTTCACATTGCTTTGACACCACCCAACATGTAGCACACCATGCATCTGTACAGGCAATGTCAGTTTGATGGAGGGAGTGAGCTAATGTACAGCACATACATTTGATCTCTAAACAAATCATTTGTACAGGTCGTTTGGCAAAAGCTGAACATTCATACATTGTCTTTGACTGGAGAATCCATCGTTATTACTTTAAATAGGCACAGGAGTCAATAGGCACAGGAGTCAATAGGCACAGGAGTGGCTATGTGGTAAGTAGCTTGCTTACCAACCACATGGTTCCGGGTTCAGTCCCACTGCGTGGCACCTTGGGCAAGTGTCTTCTACTATAGCCTCGGGCCGACCAAAGCCTTGTGAGTGGATTTGGTAGACGGAAACTGAAAGAAGCCTGTCGAATATATGTATATATATGTATGTGTGTTTGTGTGTCTGTGTTTGTCCCCCCCACCACCACCACCACCATCACTTGACAACCGATGTTGGTGTGTTTACGTCCCCAGTTCGGCAAAAAGAGACCGATAGAATAAGTACTAGGCTTACAAAGAATAAGTCCTGGGGTCGATTTGCTCGACTAAAGGCAGTGCTCCAGCATGGCCGCAATCAAATGACTGAAACAAGTAAAAGAGTAAATGTGTGGTGGTTGAATCATTCAAGCTTCACAATAAATGCCTTATGGTATTTAGTTATGTCGCTTTTCATTCTGAGTTCAAATCCCATCGAGGGGAAACCCATGATATTTATTATCAAACATGTCACCAAGGGTTGTTGGTTAGCTTGGTGGTGCAGAAAAGAAATGTTTGGTTAGCATCAGTGCTAAAGGGTTATGTAAAGGTATTAACCTATGTACATATATAAATACTATAACAGTATTAACCTATGTACATATTAAACAACATCCTGATCATCATAGTCATCATCATCATAATCATCTTTATAATTTATCCTTTCTCTACTGCAATATTGTTGTTTAACTCCAAGCCAACTGTAATCAAGGAAATCTATGATCAGTGGCATTTCAGCCATACCAGCCTAATTTTTCTCTTGCACTTAGTGTACCTAGGACTACATTATTCAGTGTGTTTATCTCTTTTCATGTATTTTAAGTTCAAATCCCACCAAGTTCAACTTAATTTTTCAAACTTAAAACCAAAAAACAAAGCATTGGAGTGAATTCATTTGACTAAAAATTCTTCAGGGTGGTACCCCAGCGTGGCTGCAGTCTAATAGCTGAAATAAGTAAGAGAAAGGTAGTGGACATAATAATAATAGTGGACAGAATATTTGTACCTGATCTTTGCTGTCTGAGTTCATATCCTGTCATGGGTAGTAGATATACTCCATCACTCATTTTGATACAACCACTTGTTCCATGGCTTCCTTCAATAGAATCCACTCTGTTGCAATTTTTAGTCCAGGCCTCTGGTGTAAGGATGTCTTCCTCCCATTACTCTTGGCGGTATGTTAACCTGGCATTCCTTCGGTTACAACAAGGAGAGTTCTGGTTCATCCGATGAACGGAATAGCTTGCTCATGAAATTAACATGCAAGTGGCTGGTCACTCCACAGACATGTATTCCCTTAACATAATTTTTAGGGAGATTCAGCATGACACAATGTGACATGGCAAGCCCTTTGAAATACAGTTACAATTAACTTTTGCCAGTTGAGTGGACTGGAGTAATGTTAAATAAAGTATCTTGCTCAAGAACACAATACACTGCCAGGAATCAAACTCATGACCTTGCAATCGTGAGTCAAATACCCTAACCACTAAGCCATGGGCCTTCACTTGGTGCTATGTAAAGTCATGGTTGATGTCCTTCCATTTTGGACTAAGTAATTCTTCATTGTATTTCTTTATAATTAATGTTACAAAAATGAGTTTACAGTGACAGAATATTGCTGTGTCAGTTGTACATGAACCATCAACTAGTATGCTGTCACCCTCTCAATTCACTCTTCCAAGAGTGATACTCTAAATTAATACCAATGCCACTCACCTCTTTGAGTTATTTCTCTCTTCTCCATCAGCTAAAAGTAAACTGATTTTAATAAGGAATGAATTCTAAAAATGGATTTGTCTCCAGTATTAAAACGCAAAACATAAATCCTACTTGCTTTAATCCAACTCGGATAATCCATTTTTCATGTGGATCAAGAATTCCTAAGTAGAAACATTTGCATCTATTCATGGATTAATTGAAAACTGTGTATTCAATGATTTATATTCACTCTCTTATATTCCCTTCATTCTTTCTTTCCTTCTTCATTTCTTTCAGTTTAATCAATTCTGAGATTTCTTCCATATTAAATATGTTTAGAATATGTGTATTGTCTAAATTTCATTTTCTCATTTGGAGAAAATCTGAAATGGAAAATTAGGTCTAATTGGAAAAATTTTACAGCAGTATTTAGTTTAATAACATGGGTTACAGAAAAAAATCATAACTGCAGCTGTTTTAACTATTACTGATGATGATTATGATGACAATGACAGCAACAGCTTCTTACTTAGACATTTGGTGGCAAGGATCAGTTAATTATAAAAAACCCAGAAGGATGAAAAGGCAAAGTTGACTTCAGCTGGAATTGAACTCAGCGTGTAAATAGCCAGAACAAATACAAGTCATTTTTGTTCAATGATTTAACAATTCTGCCAATCCACCACCCAATTAATAGCAATAACAATAGTGTTTCTAACTTTAGCACAGAGCCAGCAATTTTGAAGGAAAGGATTTAGTCAATACCATCAGCCCCCAACAGTATGAAAGGCAAACTTGACTTTAGCAGCATTTGAACTCAGAACATAGAGAGCTGAAAGAAATATCTAGTCATTTCATTTGATATTCTAACAATTCTTTCAGTCTATAATTCTAGTCATAATCATCATCATCTCTTCATTTCATATCTGCCTTCCGTGCTGGCATGGGTTGCAGGACAAGCTGAGCAGCATCTAGCCAAAGAAAACCTGTATGTCTCAATGAATTTTGTCTGACCCGTGCTAACATGGAAATACGGATGTCAAAATCATCATCATCGTTTAACGTCCGCTTTCCATGCTAGCATGAGTTGGACGATTTGACTGAGGACTGGTGAAACCGGATGGCAACACCAGGCTCCAATCTAAATTTGGCAGAGTTTCTACAGCAGGATGCCCTTCCTAATGCCAACCACTCAGAGAGTGTAGTAGATGCTTTTACGTGTCACTGGCAACGGCCACGCTCGAAATGGTGTCTTTTATGTGCCACCCACACAAGCCAGTCCGGGGGCACTGGCAACGATCTCGTTCGAAAATCCTACGAAGGCCAGTCAGGCGGTACTGGCAATGGCCACGCTCAAAATGGTGCATCTTATGTGCCACTGGCAACGATCTTACTTGGCTTGCCGGATCTTCTCACGCACAGCACATTTCCAAAGGTCTCGGTCAGTAGTCATCGCCTCGGTGAGGCCCAATGTACGAAGGTCTTGCCTCACCACCTCAGCCCAGGTCTTCCTGGGCCTACCTCTTCCACGGGTTCCCTCAACTGTTAGGGTGTGGCACTTTTTCACGCAGCTATCCTCATCCATTCTCACCACATGTCCATACCAGCGCAATTGTCTCTCTTGCACACCACAACTGATGCTTCTAATGTTCAGCTTTTCTCTCAAGATACTTACTATCTGACGAGTATGCACACTGACATTACACATCCAACGGAGCATACTGGCTTCATTCCTTGCAAACTTACGCATGTCCTCAGCAGTTACAGCCCATGTTTCACTGCCATGTAGCATGGCTGTTCGTACACATGCGTCATACAGTCTGCCTTTTACTCTGAGTGAGAGTCCCTTTGTCGCCAGCAGAGGTAAGAGCTCTCTAAACTTGGCCCAGGCTATTCGTATTCTAGCAGCTACACTTTTAGCGCACCTACCCCCACTACTAACTTGGTCGCCCAGATAGCGGAAGCTATCGACTACCTCTAGTTTTTCACCCTGGAATGAGATCGAAGTTGTTTCCTGTTTGTTTACTGTGTTTATTGCACCTGAACATCTGCCACATACAAAAACTAACTTCCTAGTTAACCTGCCTTTGATGTTGCTGCACCTCTGATGTGTCCATAGCTTGCACCGGGTACATCTTATAGAGTTACTACCTACTCCTTTTCTACATACTGAGCAGGGCCATCTACCTGAAGGGATTTGTGTTTTATCTACCTTCCTACTTATTAGGATTTTGGTTTTAGCTAGGTTGACTCTAAGGCCCTTCAATTCTAGACCCTGCTTCCACACCTGAAACTTCTCCTCTAGTTCTGATAGTGACTCCAGGCAATAACAGAGCAGTTCAAAGTAGGCTGCCCCTGGGAGCTCCTCTATGCTGATGACCTTGCTCTTATAGCTGAATCACTACTAGAACTAGAGAAGTTTCAGGTGTGTAAGCAAGGTCTAGAATCAAAGGGCCTTAGAGTTAACCTAGCAAAAACCAAAGTCTTAGTAAGTAGGAAAGCAGGCAAATCACAAATCCTTTCAGGTAGATGGCCCTGCTCAATCTGTAGAAAAGGCACAGGTAGAAACTTTATAAGATGTACTCAGTGCAAGCTATGGACACAATTAGTGCAATAATATCAGAGGAAGGTTAACAGGGAAAATAGTTATTGTGTGTGGAAGGTGCACAGGTACAATTAGATTCCATCACATGCCAACTAGACGTAGTCAATAGCTTCCATTACCTAGGTGCCCAGGTCAGTAGCAAAGGTGGATGCTCCAAGATCGTAGTTGCTAGATTATGAATAGGCTAGGCAAAGTTCAGAGAGCTCCCACCTCTACTGGTAACAAAGAGCCTCTCGCTCAAAGTGAAAGGCAGACTGTATGATGAAACATGGGCTGTGAAAGCCGAGGACATGCATTGGCTTGTAAGAGATGAAGCTAGTATACTTTGCTGGATGTGTAATGTCAGTGCGCATGCACAACAGAGTGTAAGCATTATGAGAGAAAAGGTGGGCATAAGAGGCATCAGATATGATGTGCAAGGGAGATAACCACACTGGTATGGTCATATCGACAAGGACAGCAGTGGGAAGAAGTGTCGCACTCTTATGGTGGGGGGAACCTGTGGAAGAGGTAGACCCATGAAGACATGGGACGAGGTGGTGAAGCACAATCTCCAAATGTTGGGCCTCACAGAGGCAATGACAAGTGACCAAGGCCTTTCACAATATGCCGTGCTTGCGAAGACCTGTCAAGCCAAGTGAGATCGTAATCATGGCTGATGCCAGTGTCGCGTAACTAGCTTGTTAAAAGCACCCTTCAGATGTTGGGCACTATGCTGTGCTTGTGAAGACCTGTCAAGCGAAATGAAATCATAATCATGGCCAATGCCAGTGCTGTCTGACTGGCACCCGTGACAGTGGCACATAAAAAGCACCATTCGAGTGTTGGGCCTCATGGAGACAGGGACAGGTGGGTGAGACCTTTGGCGATATACCATGCTGTGTAGACCTGTCAAGGCAAGTAAGACTATAGTCGTAGCCATTGTCAGTGTCAGGTCAATGGCACCTGTGACAGTGGCACATAAAAAACACCCACTACACTCTCAGAATGGTTGGTGTTAGGAAGGGCACCCAGCTGTTGAAACCTTGCCTAATCAGATTAGAACCTGATGCAGCTCCCCAGCTTACCAGGTTTTAGTCAAACCGTCCAACCCATGCCAACATGGAAAACGGATGTTAAATGATGATGATGATATATCCCTTGCCCTTTTCTTTTTTGTCTTCTTCCCTATCAGTGTCCCTTGTTTAAATGTCATCCGCTTTAAAAAGTAACTGATAAACTGTCTTGCTATCAGCTTGAAAAATGGCGAGAATATATATATATATATATATATATATATATATATATATATATATATATACATAATATAGTCATTTAGCCCATGCTGGCAGGGGAAAACAAATGATGTATCATAAATGCATACATACATACAAATTGACACGCACTTGCATGTGCGTGCAAATATACAAACATACACACTCATGCACATATATCTGTATATATATATATTTATACAAGATCTAATTAGACACCCTACAGTTAATGCAATGCCAACACCAAATACACTGTTTTTATAATGTGGTGTCCAAGCTATTAGATGAAGTTGATATAATAGTTACAAGAAATAGTCTTCCCTTCCTCAGGAGATGTGTCCCATTTTGAAGATTGGTTCTTAACTCTTTGCTTAATTATGATTTTTAACTTGGGGAAAAGGCTAGAAGAATGTATCAAGTGGAAGCAAATCCAATTCAACGAAGCTCAGTACATGCCTTTATACTAATTTTATGAACCCAAGAGAGAGTCAACACCCAACAGAATTTTAATTCATTACACAGACAATGCTAACGACTGAAGCATATTTTCCTAGCCTTCTGTTGGTTCTGCTACTCTGTAATTATTATGCCAATTTGAATGTTGTCGGTGGGGTTAAGTTAGTTTAATTAAACTGCCTTGCATTCATTCTCTCTCTCTCACCTCCCTCCCTCTCTCTCACCCTCCCTATTTCTCCTTACTCTCACTCTTCCTTCTCTCTTTCTCACCCCTCCTCCCTCTCTGTCTTTCTCTCTTGCTTCTTCTCTCTCTATTTTTGTTTGTTTTACTCTCATACATCTTACATTATCCCTATGCCTAATGCACACACACACACACACACACACAGAAGCTCAGTCACATCTTTCTCCTCCATATCTCAATCACTCCCTCAAACCACAACTCCACTACACAATATTCAATCATGTCTCTATGTCCCATACACACATAAAGACAGACACACCAGTCTACATATCAATACTGTGAACTAGATCCCTGTTCATTCAGCATTTTGATCTCTAGTCATACTCTCTCTGTTTTCATATTTACTTTGCTTCCTTGTAATTCACTAAAGGAAGATTTCAGAATGTAGCCTAATACACAATACAGCACAACACAGTACCATAGGTTAATAGTATCTACATAGTCACTCAAACTGCTAGAAATAGCAATCAAATCTTTCTGAAATTACATCCTACTGTTTTGAACAATGGACATATTGAACAATGTAATCCATGATATGTAGTGTCCAAGAGTAGGATGAAGCGAATATAGGTGAAATGTTTAATCAGATTTGTAGAGCCTTTAGGCTCAGCGGACTGGAGCTTACCTCAGTATTTAAGACATTAAATAACCAAGAGTACCCACCCTTCTGATTGAGATGAGAGCCTCTTGTAAGGATATCATCCTCCAGGTGTTATTGTTGTGATACTCATTTTCAGCTAATTGAACTTAAGCAATATGAAATGAAATGCCTTGCTCAAGGGCACAATGCTCTACTCAGTCCAGTTGTCAAACCCACAACATTACAAGCATGAGCTCAACATCCTAACCACTAAGCCACACATCCTTCATTCTATCAGGGTTGACCCAGGCCTAAGTAATCATCAGGTTACAAACTTACAACCTTACAATCAAATATCCAAAGCCTAATCTACTCTGCCACTACAACTCTTCATTGATATCAAATAAGCATAAAAGTTGCACATGCATATTTGATGCATCCCACTTTCAGCAGTGTATATTCAAGGAAAATATTTTTAGTGCAGTAAAGTTTATGGGAGACCAAACTTCATGTATAGGACCCAGGATGATGTTTTGAGACACTTTTTTTTGCTGAAAAAAAAAAGGGCATGTTATATGCCATCAAATATGGTAATCATTTACTCCTATCACTGTTAATAATAGCTTCAAATTTTGACACAAGGCCAGCAATTTCAGAGGAGTGGGTAAGTCAATTACATCGATCCCAACACTCAACATACTTATTTTATTGACCCCTAAAAAGATTAAAGGTAAAGTCGACCTCGGCAAAATTTGAACTCAGAACGTAAAGACAGACAAAATGTCACTAAGTATTTTGTCCAGTGTGCTAATGATTCTGCCAACTCGCCCCCTTAATGATAGGCAAGCTGGCAGAATCATTACTACATCAGGTGAAATACTTAGCAGTACTTCATCCATCTTTACCTTTCGTCCTTTCAGGGTCGATAGCATAAGTACCAGTCGAACACTGGGGTCGAAGTAATCAACTTAACCCCTCCCCCGAACTTGCTGGCCCTTTGTCAAAATTTGAAACCAATAATAATAATGATGATGATGATGATAATGATAATAACGACAATCCTTTCTATTGAAGGCACAAGGCCTGAAGTTTTTAGGGAGGGGACTGGTCAATTACATCAACCCCAGTACTCAATTTTATTGACCCCTGCCAGGATGAAAGGTAAAGTTGACCTCAGAATGTAAAGATGGACAAAATGCTGCTGTCTGATTTGTCCAGCATGCTAACAATTCTGCCAGCTCACCACCTTTACTACTGTTAATGATGGTATTTGCCCCTCTGAACTAACTACCTACATCCTATCTCTAACCCATGCTAACCCTTTCACTCATCTCCTGTTATATTTCCTGTCCAGACATCTCATTAAATACTTGATTACTTTGCTCAATTTCCAAGTATACAAACCTTCAGAATTTCCTTTGGACACTCATTTTGGGGCATCCTTTTCATCATCATCATTTAACATCTGTTGTCTATGCTGGCATGGGTTGGACAGTTTGACCAGAGCTGGGGAGCTGCACCAGACTCAAGTCTGATTTGGCTTGGTTTCTATGGCTAGATGCCCTTTCTAACACCAGCCGCTTTACAGAGCATGCTGGGTACTTTTAGGTGGCACTGCATGAGTGTTTTTATGTGACACCTCTACAAGAACTTTTCACTTCTGCTATGGAGTACAGGTCTTCTTGAGTACAGCAAGGTGCCAGGCATCTCAGTCCTTTGTCATCTCATCTGAAAGGTTCAGTGTCTTGAGATCGTTCTTCAGTAGTTCATACCATGTCCTCTTGGGTCTCCCACTTCACGTGTTTCATCTACTTTGAGAGATCAGCACTTCTTTATGGTGCTGTTGTCATCCATCCACATCACGTGACCAAACCAGTGTAGTCTTCTTTCTTGCACACAACAATTAATTCCTCTTAAGCCTAACTTTTCTCTCAGAACACTAGCACTCTATCAAACATGTATACTTACATTACACATCCAGCAGAGCATACTAGCTTCATTCCTGTCTAACATCAATCTCACCAGTTTGGGTGGGGTCAGAGGGCTGTGAAGGTCAATATCATTGTCCTACATCCTTTGATTATTGTATCTTCTATCTTTTACTTGTTTCATTCATTAGACTGGAACCAATATGGTGCACCACCTTGAAGAATCTTAGTTGAATAAATCGACCACTGTACATTTTTTTCTTATTTTGTAAGCCTGGTACTAATTCTATCGATCTTTTTTGCCAGACTGCTAGGTTATAGGGATGTAAACATACCAACACTGGTTGTCAAGCAGTGGTGGAGGACAAACAGGCACAAATCACATATGCACATAAACATATACATACAAGAGGATGATGAATGATGATGATATGTGACAGGCTTCTTTCAGTTTCTGTCTACCAAATTCATTCATAAGGCTTTGGTCAGCCCAAGGCTATAGTAGAAGACACTTGCT